>NC_090447.1:1260590105-1260893413 GCF_031143425.1 Pleurodeles waltl
ATTAAACGGTCCCACATTTTGGCTGTGAATTAGGAGTTCTGGGAATACTTGATGGTGGATCTTAAACACTGAAGTGACCAGCGTAAATACCACTGCAGCCATAAAAGTATACAAGAGCATTTAGAACGATGTGTATGTGTAAAAAAAAAAAAAAAAAAAAAAAAAAGACATATTTAGTATTTTCACCCATTGATATGATATGGATATGCCGAAATAAATATGCATATTAATTATGTCAACTGACTTGAGAAGCATTCCTACCTGTGGCAAGCAATACCACTACTAAGAAAGGGGTTTGATAATTAACCTCTATAGGGAACCAGTTGGTCCACATGCCTAATAACCAGTTATTTGAGCGCCCCCATTTTCAGTTTTCTGATCAAAAGACAGACACTTTAAAAGCTACAGATTACCCATCGCAGCCCACATTTAAAAATAGTGACTACCACATGAACATCATGCAACAGTGAAACTCCACATCATTCATATCTTACTTGCATCACCAGTGAAAAAAATATAATATCAGACTGCCCTTCTTGCCCGATATTCAACAGAGTGCCATAAACGTCCATTTAAACCAAACATAAAAATATCTGGACCAAAGTCATTTGGTATAGCAATTAAAAATAAAAACACCCTAGCACCAGTGATATAGAGAAATACGCCAACCAGTCAAATTACTGTGCTTACGATAGTTACAAGAATTGTGGTAAATACTCACATTAAGAGGACTATGCTCAATAAGACCGTAATGCCTATTTGACACACCACAGAAGGCATTTCAGTTACAACTACTTACTCAAAACAAAACAGGTTGAATGACCAGCTTGAAACGAAATGCCTCCGTAGCTGTCCCAATCCATCAAGCTATCCTTTTCCACAATCTAATAGATACCTCCTTGTTGTTAAACATTTCACAATAGAAGGACCCTTCTCGACTAACACATTCTTGAAAACACAAAAAGGTTTATGACACACATGCATCATGTCATGAACCACAGATTATGCATTGAGTGTGGAGACAGATGCCATAATAAAACAAACGAACGTATACACACACACACACCATATGCATGGCAACTAAACACTGTGGCAGCGGGTCGAACTGTGACATTTTCAGTGTAAAGTAGGCAACAGCTGAATTAGGAACGAGTGATAAGCACGCATGCTAAGGTTTCCCTTTGAGCTTTCAACACGTTTAATTGAACGGATGGCATTAAATTCCTAGCAAAACTGCAGTTACACTAATTATCTTTAAATGTCGAGAGCCTACATAACAAGAAATACGGCGCGATGTGGAGTAATTCTGCACGTCAGACCACAGTAGGGCTAAAAGTTGGCTAAAGAAAACTCACGTAAACTGCAGTTCTAGCTTAGGGACATTGTTAAACTACAGAGATGCGCCAATTATAAGTAACGGCAAGACTGAAATATAAGGCCTAGAAAAGGTCTTCAATTAAAGGGGTCAAGTCATTCTTGTATATGCCCCTTTGTGAGAGACTGGCACGTTTAACTAAAAGCAGTTCCCAAATCTGCAACTAGTGTGCTGCTGGCAAGAACCAAGTGACTTCGACTCAAGAAGTATCAAGTGTACGCCGAGATGCAGAACACTACACGAAAGCTGTATATCACGTCACAATATACACATTCAGTGATACCATGAAAAGTTAGCACGATCCTGGAGGCTTGGCCGTAGAAAAGGGCATAGAAACGTCGGGTGGCTTGCTTTGATACACTTCACTAAAAAAGGAAAAAAACGTGCAGATGGGAAGGGGATTGTTGAACATTACGAAAACTACCAACCAAGCCCAAAGGTTGAGTGGGGCATGGAAAACCGGCAACAAGTCTGCACTGAAAACAGGAGTGCGCTGGCTCGCTCCACAACAACTGCATATATGAAACACCATGCATGTCTCGAGAATCGTCTTCTAACGGCTCGTGGCCAGAAAAACAGAACGGTGTACGGGAACCCGCCGCTCGGCCCCCATCGGCCTTAGGCCTCCTCCGCGCAGTAAGGCCCCTCACCTGTTTCCTGTTCTCCTGCTCGCCCATGAACGGCACGGGAGCACCGTCAAGATGTCTGCCGGCAGCAGCTCTCCATGCGCTGCCTCGGGGACCCGGGTTGCCGCTGCTGCCACAGAGCCGTCAACTTCACAGAGGCGGCATTTGCGAGAGCCCAGCACACCCTCCAACGTGAAAACAACGTGAGAGCGACGCAGCGCTCTGCAAAGCGACTTCCGGCGCACGCTTCTGACACACGTTAGATCTCAAATACACCCCCGGGGTACTGAAAGAATCCCGGACGCTTGCCCTCGTAGAACGCTTGTCCCTGCCCACCGGCTACGTCAGACACTTCTCTAGGGTGTGATACTGGTGGTTTGAAAATTGGAGGATGTTTGACAGCACTAGCGGAGTTTCCTTTGTGCAGCAAGCTCAGTTTCTCTATATCATTAGCGTTCGGGTGATCAGCGGATCTGATTATCCCCGTTTTGTGACGTGCTCCGAGTAACTTTATCCAAGTCTACATACGTTTGTCCGTGTGTCTGTCGGTTGCAGTTTTCTTTCCCTACTGACACGAGCGGAGAGGCGCCACTTCAGCCTCCAATGCTGGAGAGTAGGTATAACCCGCTAGATCCCGGTTCCGGCAATATTTCTATACCGGACCGGGACCCAGGCAACCCTGGCAAACATGTTTATTTTGATCTGGTCTCATTTTCTGACATTGGGGAATCCTATTGGGAGCTCCATGAGCTGACGCATAGGCTGTGTAGAAGACCTGTTGTACCGACTAAAGGACTTTGTTCCCGCCTACTGCTTACCATTGGTTTAGCCCAGTGTCGCTCTTCTTTGCTGCCTCTTAAATGGTTCACGCAGCGATGCGTCACTTCCGTTTTTTTTTTTTTTTGCTGAAGAAGAGCACCACACGACTAGTTTCCTTCCCCTTGCATTCTTCATCCGTTATTGGAGCAAACTTTTTGTTTTTTTAATGGTCGAGCGCGCAAGAGCTCTGGCCTCGGTTGTAATCTGTCTGTAGGCTTTTAACCACGCCTGCCACTTCCAGTGGTTCGTGGGCTTGCCTTTTAAAATTCGCTTGATTTCATGTGTGAAAGGCCTGCATATCTCATGCCCATTCCAGTGTTTAGCCCTCCTCGAGCGCATCACCCAGCTACTGAAAACATACGAGGCTCCATGTTTTCAGTATGGTTTCTGGACTACTTTTTCTTTTTATTTCCTACGCAGTGCAATCTGACTGGGTTTTACACAGCTTGATCGCACTCGTTTCTTTTTTTGTTGAAAAAATGTAAATTCCCTCCCCTTGAGAATTGCGGCCGCTACACATATGCATTGCCACGCATCCTCTAGTTTACAACGCTAATAGCTCTAACTCGAGCAAACATAACACCCATCGCATTGAAAATGCTTGTTAATTTTCCAATTGTTGCAGCGCAGCACGCAACGCTTTATCTTTAATTATGGTGGCTTATTGTCACAGTCTTCACCCTTACCCAATCAGGGTCATTTAAATTTTGCCTTTGCCTCTCCCATTCGTGCTCAATGGCTTTAGAAAAAAACTCACTTGTAATTGGTAAATGCTTTACCTAAATAAAAACACAGAAATCACCAAAGCTTCTCTCCTAGCTCAGTGGGCGCGCCAATACTGCAATGTTCACTGCATTCGGTGAAACTAGCCCCATAATGCTTCACAGGCATTTCTTTTTCAAAACATTTTTGCCTGTAACTCCGCCTTTGGTGGTCGTTGGACAATGGGACCACCACAAAAATGTTCAGCACAATGCACTCTTTCTGTCTAGGTCTGTCTGGGTCCCCACACTGAGTGGGGACCTCAAAATAATAACCCCTCCCACCATCATTTTTAGGTTCTTTCATGGCTGGAACTTTTCTTTTTTACAGCTGAGAGCAGCTTGTGTTTTAAGGGTCTTGTTTGAAATATCATTGCAGTAGGCCTGCTAGCCCTGAAAATGTATAATGCCCTATGCTTTCTAGGAGCTAAATATATGATTACATTACATTATTTTCTGCCATTTTGTATTCAGGTGGTTATGTTCTCTAGGGGTTAACCATATGATTAACTGACCATGTGTCTTAATGCTATTTTTATTTTGGTGTCATTTACGGGCTGTTCTGAGCATTACAGTCAACATACTACAATATTCGCAGCACTCTGAAACTCACCCATAATGCTTTGATGAGCATTCTTTTTACAAAACATTTTTGCTTATAACTCAGCCTGTGGTGGTCCTAGGACAATGGGACCATATTCAAAACATTTACAACATGCTCTTTCTGTCTAGATCATCTCTGGGTCCCCACACTAGGTTAGTGGAGACCCCAAAAATAACCCATTGTAGGAAGTTGGCCTGGTATGTACTGAGGCTAGGTTAGTGGGAACCCCAAAAATAATAACCCCTCCCACCATTCAGTGTCTTTTTAAGCTCTTTCATGACTGGAACTTTTGTTTTATAGCTAAAAATAGTTTGTGTTTTAAGGGCCTGATTTAATGCACTATGCTGACTAGGAATTAATTATATGGTTGCACTGCATTGTATTCTGCCATTTTGTGTTCACATGGTTATGCCCTCTAGGGGCTAACTATATGGTTACACGACCATGTTTCTTAACAAATAGTATTTTTATTGTGTGTCCTCTAGGGGCTGTACTGAGCATTATAGTCAACATACTACAATACTCGTGGCATTTGCAAACTCGCCCCATAATGCTTTGCAAGGCATTCCTTTTACAAAACATTTTTGTTCATAACTCAGTGTGTGGTGGTCCTAGGACAATGTGACCACTTTCTAAACATTCACCACAAAGTGATCTTTCTGTCTTGATAATCTCTGGTTCCCCGCACTAGGTTAGTGGGGACGCCAAAAGTAATAACCCATTGTAGGAAGCTGGTGTTAATACCCTATACCAAGTATCCTCTATTAGTGAGGTGTAGTCAGTGTCTAGTAAGCCAGGCTCTCTAGCGGTAACTGAGTGACCATGGCGTATCTAGGAGACAGGCAAAGCTCCTACAGGGTTACATGGAGTCTGAAGATCCCTTGGAAGAAGAGCCAACAAGCCTTGGTAGCTGCAAGAGTGGTGGTGCACAGGGGTACCGTCCTGCAAGGAGAGGCAAAGACTCACCACCTCCAAAGCTGGACAGCTGGTAGAGGGCACTCAGGGGACCACTCAAGACCACCACCTGTGTTGCAGGATCCATGCAGAGTTGCAGGAAAGAGGACCCACAGAATCTGTCATTGTTGCAGATGCAGGGGAGTGACTCCTTCACTCCAAGGAAGATTGCTTCTTGGTGCAAACTGAAGACTTGCCGCCCTCAGAGGATGCACAGCCGGGGACATGTTGTAGTTGCTGGAAGGATCCGGAGAAACAATGTTGTAGAGCGAAGTTGTCGCTGGAGCTGCAGATTTTAGGTTCTTGTGAAGTCTAGTTGCGGTTCCAGTGGCCAGAGGCCAAAATAAATGTTGCAGAGGAGTCCTGCTGGAACCCTGCATGTTAAATCTAAGGACACACCCAAGGGGGAGACCCTATATAGACCTAAGAGGGGGATTGGTCACCTCGCAAGGTGACCACCTTTCAGGAGGGGGCTGTGACGTCACCTGCCTGACCTGGCCACTCCGATGCTCCCTGAGGCCTCTGCCCACCTTGGATTCAAGATGGCAGAATCAAGTGGCCACCTGGAGGAGCTCTGGGCACCACCTTTAGGGTGGTGATGGACAGAAGAGTAGTTACTTCTCTTTATATTGTCCAGTTTCACACCGGAGCAGGGAATGGAGGTCCCTGAAGTGGTGCAGACTGGTTTATGCAAGGAGGGCACCTAAGGTGCCCTTCAAAGCATACCAGTGGCTTGGGAAAGCTACCCCTCCCCAGCCATGTAACATCTATTTCCAAAGGAAGAGGGTGTTGCCTCCCTCTACCAAAGACATCTTTTGTTCTGCCTTCCTGGGCTTGAGGTGGTCAAGCAGCAGGAGGGCAGAAAACCGTCCGTAGGATGGCAGCAGTGCGGGCTGCCCAGGAAAACCTTGCAAATTGGTAGGAGCAAAGCTGAGGGTCCTCTAAAGATCCCCCAGAGTGCATGGAATCACACAGTTACCTGCACCTTGCCCTCTGAGCTAAGAGGGCATATCATAGGGGTGACTTACATGTGACCTGGGGCAGTGACCTGTAGTGAAAAGGTGCATGCTCCTTTTCACACAGGCTGCAATGGGAGGCCTTCAGGCACCTTTTGCATGTGCTCCCATGGGTGGCATAATACATGCTGCAGTCCATGGGAGCCCGAGGTGCCCCAATGCCCTGGGTACCTACATACCATATACTAGGGACTTATATGAGAGCACCAGTATGCCATTTGGGTGTAAAAAGCTAGGGACAACCAAATCTAGAGGAAGAGAGCACAGTCACTAAGGTCCTGGTTAGTAGGATCCCAGTGAACAAAGCCAACACACACTGACAGCAGGTAAAACGTGGGGGTAACCATGCCAAAAAGAGGGTACTTTCCTACACCCATCCCACCGTTCAGTGTATTTTTAAGCTTTCTTATGGCTGGGACTTTTGTTTTGCAGCGGGGAGTAGTTTGTGTTTTAAGGCCCTTGTTTGAAAAAATATTCCAGTAGGCCTGCTAGCTCTTTAGTTATATGCAGGGTCACTAGAATTATGTGGCAGAAAGGACCAAAATATACAGCAGGGGTGACCAATTTATGGTGTAAAAAAAGTCCAGTTATGCATTTATAACACCAATAGCTCCAACTCAAGTAAATGTGAGACCTATTGCAATGCAAATGCTTTTTTTTTACTTGCAGTCGGGCCGAAAAGACAGTCCTACTTTAAAGAGCAATCAGCCCTGCTTTTGTTCATGTGTCCCTTTGACTATGAGCTATCTGGAGCCTATTAGCTGGATGCCAAATCAATAGAAGGAAACAGAGCCACACAGGTTATCACTTTGGAAGTACTTAAAAAAAACTATGACTCGAAGGCAGCTTTTTGACTTTGTTCAACTCCCTTCGTAAGAGATGTGCTTGCACTGTAAGAATGCAAGATTTATCTGTGTATATGAGTAATTACACAAATAATAATTTGAATGGCACATATAATTTTTTTAATGTAATTCTTTTACAATGCTGCTGCTTCGAGAAAACAGCATCAAACAAGGTAATGTTGCCACATGTAAAGTTTATTTGTTTACAGCCTTGGAGAGAGAGGAACATAAGAAGCCAGTCCCTCTGCCATGCAACACCTCTCTCCTCTGTCACCTGAATGCCCAAACAAACAAAAGCAGCCTACAGAGCGAGCCACATTCAGCGTGCATGCACAACATGGTCGCATGACCAGCTCGAGGCAGAAAAGAATCACCCGGCTGCCACACACCACAACACATCTCCCTTTTTTCACAAAACAGCATCAATGAATAAAGTAATACCATACTTCAAAAGACAAAATTAACGACACAATTGTTACAGTATCGGGTAAAGAAAGGTATATGATAAATGACAACACTCTGGAAACCCACAAATCATGCAGGAATAGAAATTCATTAAGAAACAAAGTAAAATCTTTCATCCACAATGGAGCGGTTCATGCTTGTTCATCCTTTCTTAACTCTTTATGGTAAACAGAATTTTTAGGTGTTATCAACTTGGTTTGTGAACTGTTATGTTCCATACTTTCCAGATTTTCTTTTCTTGACACATCTTCTTTGTTTGCAGTAACAACAGGAGCAAGAGAGTGTTTGTTCCGCTATTTCCCCCCCTTCTACACAAATTGCAGATTTGGACACAACAATTACTCTTTTGGTATTGCTAAACTTTACATGACCTTTCATGACTAATCTGAGCATTTAAATGTGTACAGTGTCACCAATTTAATAGTCAGTAAATTGAACTCTGTTTAAACAATTGTATCTTGAACACATTTGTAGTTTTTGTTTTACCACATCATTGACTTTTGGCTTTGCACATTTCACAATTGTAAGTAATGTTTCTCTTCACCCACGGCGGTTCTACCAATGTGAAAGGAGTACGTCCACTTAATGTCTGAAAGGGAGAAATCCCTGTTGTAGAGTGAGGTGTTGCATGATAAGAATTCAACATGCCTTGGACTGCCACTGAGGGGTGCAAATTGTTAGATGAGGCTAATCAAATGGTGTTACCAATGAGTCTATTACCATGTGCTAGAAGACCATTGCCTTGAGGATGATAAAGACTACTGCATTTGTGTTCAATGCCTATTTCCTTGAGAAACTTAGTCATAGCGTCAGATGCAAAGTGCACACCTTTGTGTGTAATTAAAACTTTAGGCAAGCCTTCATGCAAAAAAATCCCCAAAAATTAATAACAGACAGCGTCCTAGGTGTTTTTACAAACTCATCTTCAATTCACTTGGATCTACAATCAATAAGAACTAGAGCATACTGATTTCTTACAATATGAGAAAGGTGTAGGAAAGTACCATCTTGCCTGGCATGTTACCCCCATTTTTACTTGTGTGTCAGTTTGCTAGCCAGGACCCCAGTGCTCATAGTTTGTGGCCTATATGCGTTCCCTGTGCGGTGCCTAACTGTATCACTAAGGCTCTGCTAACCAGAGCCTCAGTGCTTATGCTCTCTCTGTCTTTAAAATTGTCACTGCAGGCTAGGGACCATTTTTACCAATTCTGATTGGCACACTGGAACACCCTTATAATTCCCTAGTATATGGTACCTAGGTACCCAGGGTATTGGGGTTCCAGGAGATCCCTATGGGCTGCAGCATTTCTTTTGCCACCCATAGGGAGCTCAGACAATTCTTACACAGGACTGCCACTGCAGCCTGAGTGAAATAACGTCCACGTTATTTCACAGCCATTTTACACTGCACTTAAGTAACTTATAAGTCACCTATATGTCTACCCTCACTTAGTGAAGGTTAGGTGCAAAGTTACTAAGTGTGAGGGCACCCTGGCACTAGCCAAGGTGCCCCACATCGTTCAGGGCAATTTCCCCAGACTTTGTGAGTGCAGGGACACCATTACACGCGTGCACTACATATAGGTCAATACCTATATGTAGCTTCACAATGGTAACTCCGAACATGGCCATGTAACATGTCTACGATCATGGAATTGTCCCCCCATGCCAAATCTAGTATTGGGGTGCCAATCACATGCATCCCCGGGGCTCCATCATGGACCCCGCATACTGCCAAACTAGCTCTCTGGGTTTTTCTCTGCAGCTACCGCTGCTGCCAACCCTCAGACAGGTTTCTGCCCTCCTGGGGTCTGGGCAGCCCAGTCCCAGGAAGACAACACAAAGGATTTCCTCTGAGAGAGGGTGTTACACCCTCTCCCTTTGGAAATAGGTGTTAAGGGATGGGGAGGAGTAGCCTCCCCCAGCCTCTGGAAATGCTTTGAAGGGCACAGATGGTGCCCTCCTTGCATAAGCCAGTCTACACCGGTCAGGGATCCCCCAGCCCCTGCTCTGGCGCAAAACTGGACAAAGGAAAGGGGAGTGACTACTCCCCTGTCCATCACCACCCCAGGGGCGGTGCCAAGAGCTCCTCCAGTGTGTCCCAGACCTCTGCCATCTTGAATGCAGAGGTGTGAGGGCACAATGGAGACCTCTGAGTGGCCAGTGCCAGCAGGTGACGTCAGAGACCCCTCCTGATAGGCTCTTACCTGGTTAGGTAGACAATCCTCCTCTAAGGCTATTTAGGGTCTCTCTTGTGGGTTTCTTTTCAGATAACGAATGCAAGAGCTCACCAGAGTTCCTCTGCATCTCCCTCTTAGACTTCTGCCAAGGATCTACCACTGACTGCTCCAGGACGCTTGCAAAACCGCAACAAAGTAGCAAAACGACTACCAGCAACATTGTAGCACCTAATCCTGCCGGCTTTCTCAACTGTTTCCTGGTGGTGCATGCTCTGAGGGCTGTCTGCCTTCACCCTGCACTGGAAGCCAAGAAGAAATCTCCCGAGGGTCGATGGAATCTTCCCCCTCCTAAAGCTGGCACCAAACTTCTGCATCACCGGTCCTCTGGGTCCCCTCTCATCTTGACGAGCCTGGTCCCTGGAACACAGGAGCTGGATCCAAGTGACCCCGACAGTTCAGTGGTCCTTATGTCCAAATTTGGTGGAGGTAAGTCCTTGCCTCCCCATGCCAGACAGTAATCCTGTGTACTGCGTGATCTGCAGCTGCTAGAGCTTCTGTGCGCTTTTGCAAGGATTCCTTTGTGTACAGCACAGCCCAGGTCCCCAGCACTCCGTCCTGCACTGCTCAACTCGCTGAGTTGACCACCGGCTTCGTGGGACCCTCTTTTGTTGTGTTGAGACGACCGCTGTGCTCATATTTCTTGAACGCCTGTTCAAGTGCTTCTGCCGGTGCTGCCTGCTTCTACGTGGGCTCTCTCTGTTGCTGAGCGCCCCCTCTGTCTCCTCCAAGGGGCGATCTCCTGGTCCATCCTGGGCCCAGGCAGCACCCATTTTCTTCAACTGCGACTCTTGCAGCTAGCAAGGCTTGTTTGCGGTCTTTCTGCATGGAAAAATCTCTGCATCCTCCAGCACGCCGTGAGACATCTTCTGACCAAAGGAGAAGTTCCTGGCACCTTGCGTCATTGCAGAATCTTTGGCTTCTTCCACCCAGAGGCAGCCCTTTTGCACCTTCACCCGGGGTTTAGTGGGCTCCTGCCCCCCCTGGACACTTGTGTGACTCTTAGACTTGGTCCCCTTCCTTTGCAGGTCCTAAGGTCCAGGAATCCGTCTTCAGTGCTTTGCAGTCAGTTGTTGCCTTTGCAGAATCCCCTATCTCGACTTTACTGTCTTTCTGGGGTAGTAGGGTAACTTTACTCCTACTTTTCAGCAGGGTCTTGAGGTGGGGTGTCTTGGACACCCTTAGTGTTTTTTTACATTCCCAGCGACCCTCTACACACTACACTAGGCCTGGCGTCCATTTGTGGTTCGCATTCCACTTTTGGAGTATATGGTTTGTGTTGCCCCTAGGCCTATTGTCTCCTATTGCATCCTATTGTACTCTACAGTGTTTGTACTACTTTTCTGTTTACTTACCTGATTTTGGTTTGTGTGTATATTTTGTGTATTCTACTTACCTCCTAAGGGAGTATATCTTCTGAGATACTTTTGGCATATTGTCACTAAAATAAAGTACCTTTATTTTTAGTAACTCTGAGTATTGTGTTTCTTCTGATATAGTGCTATATGATATAAGTGGTATAGTAGGAGCTTTTCATGTCTCCTAGTTCAGCCTAAGCTGCTCTGCTATCGCTACCTCTATCAGCCTAAGCTGCTAGAACACTACTAATCTACTAATAAGGGATAAGTGGGCCTGGCACAAGGTGTAAAAACCATCAGGTACCCAATATAAGCCAGGCCAGCATCCTACAAAAGGACTAAAAAAAGCCAGTGCACCTTTATCCCAGGCATTCTCCAGAAAATCTACAGCTACCATGGGAGGTGTTCTAATAGAAACATGCTTATCTGCTCTGCAACATGTATCACAATTCCATATGTTCTGCTCCATATCATGATCCATCTTTGGCCACCAATAGGTCTGGCTTAACCTTTTTTATTACAAGTAATTTTCAAATGCCCTGAATGTACTAACTCTATTAACTTTCTTCTCAAAGAAACAGGAGGAACTAGCTTTCCACCTCTGTAGATAATACCATAATTGAGAGTAAATTCTGGAGAAGTCTTGCCAAAGAATTTCAACTCTCCTGTGAGATTCCATTCTTTTGGCCAGTCATCAATGATACATTTTGAACCCTTACACACTACAGGATCAGATAATAATGCAGTTCTCCATTCAGGTTTGGAAATACATGACCGATTTTCAAAATCCACTTAAGACATTATACATTCTTTCAATTCATCTTCATCATTAACATTTTCATCTAAAATGGGAAACCAAGAAAGAAGTTCTTCTATTTTGTTGGAGGAACCTGGTACATGTACTATTGAAAAATTACATTCTAACAACTGTGTGGAAAGCCTAGTGAGTCTTGCAGTTAACGTTTCAGAATGATGCAATGATTTGTTTAACATGTACCCTAAAGGTTTGTGATCCACCCTTAATTGAAAATGTATTCCCCATAACAGATTTCTGAACTTATGTACTGCTCAAGTGCAGGCCAGCATTTCCTTCTGTATCACAGAGTAAGATTTTTCAACATCTTTCAACACCCTGGAAGCAAACGCCAGAGTGCGATCAACATTATTGAACCTTTTTTGTAATTACAGCTCCAAGACCCTGCTCACTGGCATCAACAGTTACATACACAGAAAGACCTGGGACATAGGGTTGTAATAGAGGAGCTTGTACTAAATCATTATACAAGCAAAAGCCTCAATTTGTTCACATTCAATACACAATCTACCCCATAGGTTTCCAGCCTTTTGACTTTTGAGGACTCCCACTGAATCACGACTGGAAGCCGGAGACCCCCAAGCAATTTGTACGACTTAAATTTCAAACATTATACAGTAATTCACAAAACATCACAAACAAGTACACACCAAACAAATACTTGAATTGAAATATTGAAAAAGTATGCAAAAATTGAAACATTTGAATGGGAATGTGATAGGCGACTAACTTTTCAATATTTGGTTTTATTTAGAAAAGCTGAATCCTCAGGTCAGATTCTATATTTCCTAAGCGATTTCAGTTTTTATTTTTTAGGTACATAAGATTTGCAAAAGCTTTTCCACATAACTATGTGGTTGGGAAAGGAAGTAAAACCATAAGGACCTCTCATCTCTCCATAGCCTCTCTGTCACATGTAATTCATTTGTTTTATACTACCTCCCATGCCAGTGTAGGGTGTTGGAGCACTTTACATGAGACTACAAGTTGTAGGATTCCCATGTCATCCACAATGGTAGGCATTTTCTAAGCATGCTTAGAAAAGCACAAACTCAGAATATAAAACACAACACAGTGGTTAGCATTGACTTTAGTAATAAGAATGTATTTCAATGCAAGCAAACCTTTCTTAGCAGCATAAGGCAAATGAAATACTGGGAAAAGAGGCACAACTTTCTAATTTGTGCCATGCAGTTTGCATGCAGTTCTTTGATGGCAGTTAACAGCTCACTGTGGTAGATTACAATTGTAACTTATGAACTGCACAGTGAGAAAAAGATCTCTGTGACAAAAGCAGTAACCCACTGTGCTATGCACATACAATACTGTTCTTTGCATGATACATGTTCTTTGGAGCAGGCATATTATCCAGCTACACTACTTTAGATGAGTCAAAACTGCCACTAGACAAACCTTCCATCTCTCTCAAGTAGGTACATTAAACACCAGAGTTATCTTGACGTTTTTCTTTTTGCCCAAAGCTGCTGGATGTACAAGCAACTTTGCAGTGCTTTTAAAACTGCTTCACAAAGGAAGTAATTAATAGAAAAACACACATGTGTTTCGAGAGGCCCCAGCTAAAGAAGTGCCTTCCTGCCAGACCAGGCCTGTGGACAACCCTGGGAATGTGTCATAGACCCCTGGGAGGCCGCGGACCACAGGTTGGGAACCTCTAATCTACCCTCTTCATGAGAAGCATTGTAATCGGTTCAACAACAGATGCAAAATTTGTGATGAACTTAACATAAAATTCACACAGTCAAATAAAGGACATTCTTTGTTCTCTGTTATCTGGTTCAGGAGTATCTTCAATTGCTTTAACTAAACCTGGTTTGAGACTTATGCCTTTTGCTCTAACTATGGACCTCATTAAGAGCTTCGCGAAGACCGCCAGAAGAACTCTTCCACCCTCAGACTGCCTGTGCGGCCTGAACCCCGCCGGGCCTCATAGGACTACACCGCAGGGCCTAAACATTGATGCCGGCTCCTAATAGAGCCGGCACCAATGTGGCAGTGCAGCGGGTGCACATTCCACTGCCCATAATTCGGGCAGTGGAATGCGCAATGGGGCTTTGCATGGGGGCCCCTGCACAGCCCATGCTAAGTGCAGAGTCCCCCGAGTCCCTCATTCCGCCAGCCTTTCCATGGTGGTATGAACCACTATGGAAAGGCTGGTGGAGGGGGACTCCTAATCCCCAAGGCTGCGCTGAAGGATGTGAAACCACCGGGACCGCCAGGCTGCCGGCTTGCAGCAGCCTGGCGGTATCGGTGGTCTGACCGTGGCGGCTCCACCATGGTCATAATGTGGCGGTCCCACCAGCAGCCTGCTCGCGCTGGGACTGCCACTGCGAGCTTGGCGGTCATGCGACCGCCAAACTCGTAATGACCACCTATGTGTCCTTAATACTCTAATTGATCTTGCTCAAAACTACATTTATCCTGTCTTAATCGTAGACCACTGACTTTTAATTTCTCAAAAACTACACGGTTTTTGAATATTTTCACCTTGATGTGCTCTTGCGACTAGTCCGTCGTCTTAAAAAACAAGTACACCTTCCATATCACCCAAAATGTGTTCCATTGCTCTTTGAAAAAATGAAGCATCAGGTGCCAAACCAAATGGCATCCTTCTGGATTAAAAAACACCATCTGGTGTGACAAATGAAATGAGGTGTTTGGACAATTCAGCTAAGGCAATCTGATGGTAAGCAGACTTTAAGTCTAAATTTGTGAACATTTTGCACCATTAAGGTTTACTATCAACTCCTCAATTCTGTGTAACGGGAGAGCATCCACCCAAATGTTTTTATTTCAAGATCTAAGATAAACACAAATATGCAACTTTTTATTCTTTTTCTTTGCTATGACAATGGGAGAAAGCCAAGGTGAACTGTTCACTGGTTCGATTATAGCTTGATCTTGCAAGTCTTTTAAAGATTTTGATAATTCATTTATATTGCTTAACAATAACCATCAGTATATGCTTAACCAGTATAGCATTGTCCTTGAGTTTAGTATTCAGTTCAAAATCCATTAGCACTCTTAGTTTATTTTAAAATAGAACATCATATTTTTTACCCACCTGTTGCATTTGCGAACAAAGACTATAAACATTGTTGGTTGCACGTATGGAATTAACACTACTCATCAATTCAGTTTCAATACTGTTATTATGTTATCGTAAAACATTAATTCATGTGAGAGTTCCGAAAATGACCTGACATTTCCACTTTTGACAGGTAGAAGTACAATGTCTAGCATAGCTTGAGGTACCCAACCTAAAATATTATTTTCTTTAAAGGTAGCATAAATCTTATTAGTGAAACACATTCTGAAAACTAATCGTAGACACAAAATAACCAACAAGACCAGTTGTTGAGCCTTGAAAAGATTGTGTTTTGATGTCAGGATCTTCAAGTGGTTTATCTTTCCACAGCTGCTCAAACGTAATGTTAGTCACTCTGGCTCCAGAATCAAACAATAACCTGGCTGATTTATCTCCTATTCCTTTATCAGCGGGGGGAGTTTCACAGGAATCACAATCCGTAAAATAAATATTTAGCACAAGAGCTGTCAAACTAGTTTGTAATGCCTCTTTTTCTCTATAATCATCTATTTCATTTTCTTCGTCTCCTTTTCATACATACTTTTGCAAAGTGCCCAACTGACCCACACATATTTAAAATAATTTTAACTGATGGGTATAGCTTGAAAGTTGCTGGATGACGGGTAGAGCCACAACAAAAGCATGCACAAAATGTGTTACTGGATGTCACACCCGCTTTTGAATTTACTTTAGAAGACAAACTTGCCATCTTGCAGTTTACTTTTTACTGTCAGAATTGACTCGTCTGTTTTTTTAACTTAAAATCTTTGTCTCAGCCTACTAAGACTCAATCCTAGAAGCAGCATCAATTGCTTCTTAGAGAGATAACCTTTTGAACAATAACAGCTTCTCCTGGATGGGTTGTCGTGACATATAATCACTAATTGGTCACATATAAGTCGCTCAGTAAAATTCTCAAATGCACAATTAGCTGCAAAAATTCCTCATGCAGTAGCATAAGACTCTAGAAAAGAATTTGAACCGTCTGCCAACAATACTCTTTTGCGTATCAAATCTTTTCTCTAGTCTCTGGACAGCTTCTTGAAATTCACCAAATTCTCCTTCAGGTGATGTAGAAAAAAGGTAAATGTTCAAAAATACGTTGACCTTTTCTACCAACGCAATGTTCTAGAATATTGTTTTTCTTTTTACATTTAAACGCAGTTCATCAATAGCACCAAGATAGACATTAATTTACGTGTACCAGTCTTTCCATTCTATTACAAGTTCACCAGGCAAGTTTAGAAAGGAAAGAAGAGGATGCAAAGCCTACATGGTGAAACTTTTGAGAGAAAAAAACAAACAATAAATTGTCTGCCATGCCACAATTTACACACTGTAACACGTGAAGAATTGCCAAATTCAATTATAGGTGTGACCATCAGGTGTGCACATCACCACTGTAGCCAAAGATGCTGATAAAGAAAGTAAATAGCACAGTGCCTTATGAAGATTACACTGATTTTTGGAAGCAATCTACGTCATTATGTGTTTGAGTCTAAAACAGTAAAAACTACCTAGAAAAGAAATGCTCCTGCTGGGATAAAGGCATGGTGTAGGAGGCTGGCCTGGCTTATAGTGGGTACCTTGTGGTACTTACACCCTGTGCCAGGTCCAGTTATCCCTTATTAGTAGAATAGAGGTGTTTCTAGCAGCTTAGGCTGATAGAAGGTAGCTATAGCAAAGCTTAGGCTGAACTAGGAGACATGCAAAGCTCCTACTATGCCACCTATATCATATAGCACAATATCATAAGAAAACACAATACACAGAGTTACTAAAAATAAAGGTACTTTATTATTATGACAATATGCCACAAGTATCTCAGTGAGTACCCTCAGTAAGAAGGTAAGTAATATACACAAGTTATATGTACACAAACCCAAAACAGGTAAGTAAAAGTAAGAAAAGTAATGCAAACAGTGTAGAATTACAAGAGTCGCAATAGTGTCCAGGGGGGGCAGGAGCCCAGGAAACCCCGGATGAAGATGCAAGGAAGCTGCCTCTGGATGGAAGAAGCTTAGGATCCTGCAACAACGAGGAGAGCTAGGAAATTCTCCTTTGGATGGAAGATGTCCCGCCGCGTGCTGAAGGTTGCAGAAGTGTTCCCACGCAGAAATACCGCAAACAAGCCTTGCTAGCTGCAATTGTTGTGGTAGAGGTTTTTGTGTGCTGCTGGGGACCAGGAAGGACCAGGATGTCTCCCCTTGGAGGAAGAGACAGAGGGGGCGCTCAGCAACTCAGGGAGCCCCCACAGAAGCAGGCAGCTCCCACAGAAGTACCGGAGGAGGCACTTAGAAGATTTGTGAACTGGAGCTGGCTCAGAGTCACAAAGGAGGGTCCCACGACGCCGGAGTCCAACTCAGAGGGTTGAGCACTGCAGGACGGAGTGCTGGGGACCCAGGCTGGGCTGTGCACGAAGGAATCCTTGAAGGAGTGCACAGAAGCCGGAGCAGCTGCAAATCACGCAGTACACAGGTTTGCAGTCTAGCGTGGGGAGGCAAGGACTTACCTCCACCAAACTTGGACTAAAGGATCACTGGACTGTGGGAGTCCCTTGGATAGAGTTCCTGTGTTCCAGGGACCATGCTCGACAGGATGAGAGGGGACCCAGAGGACTGGTGATGCAGTCTTTTGGTGCCTGCGTTAGCAGGGGGAAGATTCCGTCGACCCACAGGAGATTTCTTCTTGGCTTCCAGTGCAGGGTGAAGGCAGGTGACCCCCAGAGCATGCACCACCAGGTAACAGTCAAGAAAGCCGGCAGGATTAGGTGCTACAATGTTGCTGGTAGTCGTCTTGCTACTTTGTTGAGGTTTTGCAGGCGTCCTGGAGCAGTCAGCGGCCGATCCTTGGCAGAAGTCGAAGAGGGAAGTGCAGAGGAACTCTGGTGAGCTCTTGCATTTGTTATCTCAAGAATACCCCAGAGGAGAGACCCTAAATAGCCAGAAAAGGAGGTTTGGCTACCAAGAAAGGAGGATTGGCTACCAAGAAAGGTAAGAGCCTATCAGAGGGGGTCTCTGACGTCACCTGCTGGCACTGGCCACTCAGAGCAGTCCAGTGTGCCACCAGCACCTCTGAATCCAAGATGGCAGCAGTCTGGGACACACTGGAGGAGTTCTGGGCACCTCCCCTGGGAGGTACTGGTCAGGGGAGTGGTCACTCCCCTTTTCTTTGTCCAGTTTCACGCCAGAGCAGGGCTGGGGGATCCCCGAACCGGTGTAGACTGGCTTATGCAGAGATGGGCACCATCTGTGCCCATCAAAGCATTTCCAGAGGCTGGGGGAGGCTACTCCTCCCCAGCCCTTAACACCTATTTCCAAAGGGAGAGGGTGTAACACCCTCTCTCAGAGGAAATCCTTTGTTCTGCCTTCCTGGGCCAGGGCTGCCTAGACCCCAGGAGGGCAGAATCCTGTCTGAGGGGTTGGCATTAGCAGCAGCTGCAGTGGAAACCCCCGAAAGGCAGTTTGGCAGTACCCGGGTTCTGTGCTAGAGACCCGGGGGATCATGGAATTGTCACCCCAATACCATTTGGATCATGGAATTGTCCACCCAATACCAGAATGGTATTGGGGTGACAATTCCATGATCTTAGACATGTTACATGGCCATGTTCGGAGTTACCATTGTGCCGCTATACATAGGTAGTGACCTATGTATAGTGCACATGTGTAATGGTGTCCCCGTACTCACAAAGTCCGGGGAATTTGCCCTGAACGATGTGGGGGTACCTTGGCTAGTGCCAGGGTGCCCACACACTAAGTAACTTGGCACCCAACCTTCATTATTTCACTCAGGCTGCAGTGGCAGGCCTGTGTAAGAATTGTCTGAGCTCCCTAAGGGTGGCAAAATAAATGCTGCAGCCCATAGGGATCTCCTGGAACCCCAATACCGTGGGTACCTAAGTACCATATACAAGGGAATTATATGGGTGTACCAGTGTGCCAATGAGAATTGGTAAATTTAGTCACTAGCCTGCAGTGAAAAATTTAGAAAGCAGAGAGAGCATAAACACTGAGGTTCTGGTTAGCAGAGCCTCAGTGATACAGTTAGGCATCACACAGGGAACACATACAGGGCACATACTATGAGCACTGGGGTCCTGCCTAGCAGGATCCTAGTGACACATGGGTTAAATCAACATACATACAGTGAAAAATGGGGGTAACATGCCAGGCAAGATGGTACTTTCCTGCACATGGCCACACAAAGATGAAAATGTGGGAAGTACAGACGCCAAAGCTCCGAAGGAGCGCCACACTGCTGCGAGGAAACAGTGTCAAACTAGACATTGTTGCCACATATAAGATTTGTTTATTTACAGCCTTGGAAAGAGCGGAATTCAAGAAACCACTCCTGCTGCCATGTGACGGCTCTCTCTGTTGGCCAAATGCCCAACTGTCCAAACAGGTGAGAGTAGCCGACAGAGCGAGCTGCATCTTGCACGTGACCAAAGAATGGTCACATGAGCAGCTGGAGGCACAGAAGCATCACCCAGCTGCTGCAACAGCTGCTCGTCCCAGTATAGAGTGTCAGAGCACTTTGCATTACACACAGAGTTAATGGAATGGGGGGCGCTCTAAATCTCAATCTCTTACTATAGTCATGAAACAGAATCCCCACTGGTCGTACGGACCTTTGTTAGTTAACTTGAAGCATTGAGGACGAGCTAGCATTCAGAAATCATTTGCATTTCAAAAACCAATACAATGTTTTAATAGCAAAGAGGATGCAGGTGTATTTTCAGATTATTAGCTCATTATAAACATCAAAATTGTCTAGGACTAATGAAAGATATCATCACTGGCAAAAAATTAAGGCGCTCAGGCACGCTGAATCAAAGTATTTTGAAATCCAGAATGTAAATAATAAATATGTAAAGAATGCAAATGATCCAGATTGAGTGTTACATAAAGAAATTAGCTCTATCTAAATTAAAAAATGAAAGTGCAAAAGGGGTTATCAGCATTATGTGATCCTAAGTAGAATTTCTGTAAATAGAAACAGTGAGTAGTATAAAGCCTCACACTCGGGGAAATCAGAAAAGGTAAAGAGATCTGGTCTCTTCCAAGTCCGGAATAGGTCTCCTCCTAACTACTAGGGAATACTAATTAAAAGCACAACCGACATCCCAGAACATTCATACCTCCCTCCCACAATTCAGAACCAATCCTGTGGCAGCGTTTTCTGGGAGCAGTCAACCACCTAAATTCCCACCCAACATAATTAGGTACACATCTGCTCGTCCTTGAGGGTTGCATCTTCCCGGTATACCTGGTACAGGAGACTCTTTTAATCATCATTTCCCAGAATCTGCTCCCAACTTTTTGACCCCATGTCTCACTATCAATCTAGTACAAAAACTGAACCTTTCTCCACGTAATGAGGAACTTGACAACACACCTCTAAGAAGGAACTAAACAGTATACTAACAGTCTTAAAATGTGTAGCATTCTACTAAGGCCTAATGTCAAGTTAATTTAACTCAAAAATCAAAATGGAAGCATAGGAAAGCAAGCTGTCATCGTTAGAACATGAATATCCAGTAAGTGTGAATACATGCGTTATTTATTCACTTTAAAACACTACATTTTGATTTCTAAATGTGCACATCCATGTTATCTATGATAACACATAAATGTGAAACACCCAAGATAGTGGGTTAAGGCACATGTTTAATACATAGATTGTATACCGTAATACATAAATAGGATAAATGTAGATGGTGGAGTCCAAATTACGCTGCTGCAATCCCCCATCTGATTCCTAGGACAGCCCTCACAAAATATAAGAATCCTACCTTGAGACCATCTCAAACATTTGTTGTTTTCAACATCCTGCATCTTGAGTTCTCCAGCTTTTTTATCTCATCCTAGAGCCTACACAGACTCTCCTCAAATTCTATTTCATCCCTTTCTCTTAATTCCCATTCCATCAGCTACCTTCTTTGATCTCATTATCTTGAATCCCTTAAACATAGCAAACAAGCACAACAAACTAATAGCAATATTTATGGTAGGCCTCAATTATAACTCCACATCCTAAAACCTAGATTAGTAAACCAAGTACCTACAGCACAAAACTCCTTTCCAGTTGCCTCGCAGGCACCAGTAACTTTCAGCTCTTTCAAATCATGCTTAAAATCTCACAAATCCTCTTATCTCTTTGCTCTTGTCAGGAATGTAGATAGAACACTGCTGAGCTTCCAGTATTGTAACGGATCCCCCTTCCTATGGGAGCAAAATATCTAATGCAAGACGATCTGTAACACCATAAACAGAATGGCAATCATCTCAGTATAAATAGCTAACAATGATCCAGCCATATCAGTGGCTAACTTATCCACTATGTCTAATCTTCAGGACATTTAGAACAACTCCCACAGATGGGATCATAGCTCCAAAAATATTCCCTACTATTTCAAATTCACTACTACTACTGCGTTTCGGGCCTGCAAGCAAATTCCCTTTAGACACCTCTAACTTCACTACATGATAAATCTTTGGGAAAGTACTTCTAAATAGTAAGTACCAGACCAACGTATGGGTAATGTGTGACATATGTTTTTGAACCATAAATGTATTAGACTCTAGAAATTACAGAATCTTTTCCTCCTATAATGTGGTCAGTCTTTACTCCTAATTCAAACATGTGTTGATGCTTGCCTTCTCCCATAAATTCATGATGCACTACATTTTATCTATACGCACAGAACTTACTTTCCCTGATGTTTCAAATACAAAGGCAAGGTAGGTTGAACTCCCCTAATCTTGTGATTAATCTCCTGTGAAGCCCATTTATCCTTTCCAACACCTCTTCCCATTTCTGTTCTTTCATTGATTACCCTTCTCTTTTTCTCTAATTCAACATAAAATTTGTTTTCTATGGCATTCATAGAGCAGGTCATATTTTGTCTGTGAGCATAAGCAGTGTTAGCTTAGTTATGGGTCTAACGAAGCTCCGGACTGTGTCCATTTCTTTCGTATTAGGGTGTGGGTTTGAATGTTTGAATATAGACACTTCGAAGAAGACCAGATCATAACTGGAAAAATAATACTTAAAGTGACTCTGTTTATACAAAATACTATAAGAAATACTATAAGAAATACCATAAGTGAGAGGAATATAATGATAGGCAATACCCTCAACAACTGAAGCAGGCAATTGAGTGCAAACGTAAGAATTAATGGCACCCATGGTGTCAGCGTACTCATGGAGCAACTTAAAATAAGCATTAAAAGAAAAATCTCTAAATGAAGCATCCTTCTGTAGCAATTTAAAATCACAATTCTGCAAACCTCTTACGGCAGTACTAAGTTCTGTTGAGGAAGGGGTAGACCTAATGTGACCATTAGGCATTGGGAATTTCATTCCTATAAGCAAAGAGCAGTTAGCACTATGATGGCAACGATTAATATTCGTGGTACCAGCAGCCTATGTCTATTTGAGTTATCAGTACCCAGAGCTTAAGAACAATCAGACCATTGAGTAGCAATAGCAGCATGCAGATTTATCTATTGCAACCTTTTTACTTGTACAAAAGGCAAAACTGAAGTTGATAACGCAATAAAATTGTCTTTATATATAGTAGTCTTCATGAGACATCCCTGGCCCTACTCTGTCTTCTGCTAGGATGACAGCCCTACTCTTGTCCCACAGCCTAAAACTATTGGGACTCTTCTTAACTCATCAAGGAAAATTCAAAGTAAATGTCATAGTTCAGTTCAAATCTGAAATGTTTAACAAACACATTTAGGGGGTCATTCTGACCCTGGCGGGCGGCGGGAGCTGCCCGCCTGGCGGGAACCGCTGAATGACTGCACCGCGGTCAAAAGACCGCGGCAGCCATTCTGGCTTTCCCGCTGGACCGGCGGGCAACCGCCAGAAGGTCGCCCGCCGGCCCAGCGGGAAACCCCCTGCAACAATGAAGCCGGCTCCGAATGGAGCCGGCGGAGTTGTAGGGGTGCGACGGGTGCAGTGGCACCCGTCGCGATTTTCAGTATCTGCAAAGCAGACACTGAAAATCTTTATGGGGCCCTGTTAGGGGGCCCCGGCACTGCCCATGCCAGTGGCATGGGCAGTGCAGGGGCCCCCAGGGGCCCCACGACACCCGTTCCCGCCATCCTGTTCCTGGCGGTGTAAACAGGAACAGGATGGCGGGAAGGGGATCGGAATCCCCATGGCGTCGCTGCAAGCAGCACCGCCATGGAGGATTCCCTGGGCCAGGGGAAAACCGGCGGGAAACCGCCGGTTCCCCTTTTCTGACCGCGGCTCTACCGCCGCAGTCAGAATGGCCCAGAAAGCACCGCCAGCCTGTTGGCGGTGCTTCCGCGGTCCGCAGGGTCGGAATGACCCCCTTAGTTTTTCAAATCATTTAATCATGAAATTCATAATGAAGGAAAATTGTCTGGCACAATTCAAGTTCGCGGAGGCTCTGCTAACACTGTTGTTCCAGCACTGGGCCCAATTTCTAAATTCTGGGGTCTAATTAATTTTCTTCCCTGTTCTGAAGGGTAAGGAGACAGTCAATGCATCAAATTATTCAGATCAATTACAGTGTAACTCGTTGGGCACACATTCAATTCCAGAGACCGTCTTTTAGTTCAAAGGGCTTTATTTAGACACAAAGTCAAAGTTACATATATGAGTCTTAAAATCATTGCATAAATGTATAGAATAACCAAAAGTAAATCAAAACATTGCACAATATGAAGTTTAACTAACATGTAAAATGCCACTAATTCAATAGCGACAATGCAGAAAATGAGGAAAAACAAGCGATGCATTGAATTTGAATCCATGTTTCCCTGACTAATTATTTGATCTAAAATCCTAACTATACCTATATTCTATGGGTTCAAGAAATTAGTCAGCACAACAGAACTTCTGGAGAAGTTTCCATCAAGAGAGGTATGGCGGCATAAAGCTACATAAAAGTTAGAGTTCAAGAGAGGTATTTAAGTAAGGTCCACTCTCAGCTAAGGGCAGAGGGAATCTGAAACTTACCACTAACTAACCACACTTCAATCGTGTTTCTTCCAAGAAGGCAAATACCTTTCCCAGTTCAAAAACATAGCCATAAATTATAATTTGCTAATTGTCACTCCGGCCTTCTGGGGTTTCGGCCTCAACTTTTGGTACCCCTTCATGCTTTGGAATTTTACAAGAGTTACAGCTGCCACCTCAAGATACTCCTCACATCCTCAATAAGCATTCCACTGGTCTTCCCTTATCATCTCAATTAACTCGCTCTCGGATCCTGACACCTGCAGCTTTAGAAAAACATTCAGAAAACAAAACTGCACATTGAAGGTTAAAACCCACAGAAAGTATATGGGCTTTCACTCTGGCCAAACTAATTACACATGAATACACTTTCAGGTTAAATAAATTCTATACGTCTTTTATGTCAGATATATAATGATTATAAAGAATAATATTTCTATAACATTCTTTCAAATGATGATAACATTTGGTGTGCATGAAACATTGCAATAATCTAGGCAGTTGGCTTGTATATTTTACTGTGCACCACATTTAAATGAAATAATTTATTTTGTTAAGCAGAAAAACAACAGCCCTTTCATTTCACGTTTTAAGAGGCGTAATGGCACAGCGAGGTTAACCTTACCTCTGATGACTAAATCCCTTTCAGTCTTGTATGAGTCTCTCTAGAACCCGGTTGTATTGAACAGTTTCTACCTTGACTCCTCCAAACGCTTCATATCATCATAATATTTATACGGTCTTTCTTCCAATTCAACTTCTGTTCTCTTTCTCTTCTGATATCTCAGGATCTTCCTCCTCTGAAAGACCTTATATCCAATCAACAAATCTACTCCCACTATTGAGATAATCAACAATGGTCTCAACACAAAACCTACAATTCCACTTCCCAAATTCCCAAATCACCTGCCTATAGCAGAAAATCGATCTCCATTTGCTTCCCATGCACCAGTCACTTTCAGCTCCTTCAAATCTTTTGTCAACCCTGAAATGTTCTGGATATACTTCTCCAAATCCTTACTTTATCTTGAATAATGGTGCAACAATGTTACACCTTCAGGATCTGACAGACTCTGACCCTTTTTGCGAGCAAAAAATATAGAGCAGGCCAATTTTGTAAAACCGTTGATCTTATCGCAACCATCTCAGTGTTTACCAACAACAACAAATTTGCTGTGCTAATCCACTATTGTAGACAGGGTTCTAATCTTCTGGTCATTCAAACTCACTCCCACTGATGGAATCAATGCACCAAATACATCTCCCACTATTTCTGCAGCACTAGCTCCTCGCCTAGTTCTGGATTTAATCTTCCACACAGGATCTTCAAGATGTTCCACATGATAGATCTTTGGCAGCACTATTGCTAGATGACACATACCATGCCATCCTTTTGGCAATTTGAAATATGCATACTGCCCACAAATAAAATACACTCCAGGAATCACAGGATCCTTTCCATCCAAAAACAAATTAACTCTTTTCTCTGACATCAAAACATGCTCACCATCACTTCCCTATAAACAACAGATCTATATAGCTCTGGTCCATCTGTATTCACAATTTTCCTTCATTCTGCCAGTATAAAGTTAAAACTGGTAAATTCCCTTGCACTTGTTCTGTTTCTTCCTGTTTCATCTGAGTTGTGTTGTAAGATAGTTATCTGTTTTGGATTTAGTTTCTAATTCCCTTCTTCAGTCTTTACTAAATTCAAAAAGTTATATTCTGTATCAGTCATTGAACAGGTCAAATTGTGTCTATGTGCTTATGAAGTTTATAAAGTTTTAGTGACACAAAATATTTTCCTGCAGTTTCTGCACCTTTGAACTATGGGTTCTTAGGTGCTTGAACAGAGAAACTTCTGGCAGCACTAAGGCCCTCATTTTAACTTTGGCGGTTAAAAAACGCCTACTGCCGCAGCGAAGGCCACCAAAAGACCATCACCGCAGCTACCAGCCGCCCACCATATTATGACCACAGCCAGATTTCCACCACAGGAAGGGCAGAAATCTGACTGTGGCCATGCCGGCGGATGGTGGTAAGGTGACAGTGCTACCACCAGCAGCGCCACGACAGTAGACTGCCGCCAGCCATATTATGAACAATGATACGGCCTGGCGGTGCTCTGCTGGCAGGTACTGCTGGTGGTAGCAGCGCCCCGTCCGTCTCCTGCCGGAGGACCCCCTGGATCCAGGTAAGTCTGGTCTCCGACAGGGGAAGGGGGCGAGGGGTGTTTTTGTGTGTGGGGGGGCTGTGAATGTATGTGTGCGCGTGAATGAGGGTGTGTGTCGAGTGGTGAATGCGTGTGTGGATGTACAGACGTGTGAGTGCGTGTATGTTGTGAAATGAGAATGTGTGTCTGTGTGTATGTGTGGAAGTGTGTGCGGATGTGTGGGTGAATGGATGTATGAATGCGTGTAAGCATGTGGGACTGGGTGTGTGGATGCGTGTGTGTGTGTGTGAAGGGGGGCGTGAATGTAGATGGGGGGAGGGGGTAACTGGAGAGGAGGGGGGAGATCCCTATCAGTGACAGGGAAGGAATCTCCCCTGTCACTGATATGGCCTACTGCCATGGTTTTCGTGGCATTACCAATGCCACGAAAACCATGATGGTAGGCGGGATCATAATCCCGCAGAACGAACAATGGCAGCTGCTGGGCTGGAGATGGATATCTCCAGCCCGGCGGCTGTTACCGCCGTGGCGGTCGGAGTGGTACATTGGCCTGTTGGCTTCATCCAACCCGCTAATGTAATAATATGGAGGTAAGTACCACCAGCCTGTTGGTGGTACTTACAGCCACATTATTGCCGACCGCCGTGGGCGTAATGACCCCCTAAGTCATCATTCAAAAAATAACATTGAAAACTTCCTTCATTGTAAAATATACTCCACAGTAAACTGCAAGAAATGCCATATGTCAACAGGATGTGATGATATGTGATACTTTCTGATACAGAAGCGGGTATCTGCGTGCTTGACATAGAAGTCTCTTGCATTCATTGTATTTACATACTCATACAACAGCTCAAAATGTCCATTGTCTGAATAATCTTCTCTCGAGCAACACAGCAAGATTTTGGACAGAGTGCTGAAATGTTTCAGAGACTCACCCCCAGTAACAGGTCTGGGTTAATACCATTGTTCTTTTGCTCACCATGCCACCCCGGTTTGGACCCGGCCATGTGCAAATCATTGTTGACCCTGTTCCACATGGGAACAGTCCAGCTTGAACTGGCAGGCCAGGCCCTCCCTAGACCAGAAACAAGCATCCAAACGATGGATTCAACCCAGATCTTTGTGACTGGGGATGAATGTTTGCATGCATTGTTCAGCATTCCATCCATCTGTTCTTTTTGCTTTAATCTCCTGTAGAAACATCTAAGTGTAATGTTTGATCACCTAACATATAAACATTATTATCCTTAGGACTAAGGGTCTGTGGGAGGAACACTGGGAGATAGCTTCTTCTTTTCAGAATGTGCAGAGGAACAGCATAGACTGCGTTCAGATGCCCTCCGCTGTCTATTAAGAATGAACCATCAACATAGAGGACATAATCAGATTCAAGTGATGGCGTATCTCTGATGTCTGGCCTTGGTTTGGTGCGCAGTTCAGTGAGATCAATATATTCGTGGTCTCCTTCATAATCTTCAGCAATTTCCTTATTTTATATTTGGCAACAGAGAGGCAGGATTTTAAATGCCACAATGTTTATTAGTTACATTCTCTTCAGCCAATATCACCTGCTCGTATTTGGTAAGTCGACTGCTTGTGAGATGTTGTGTTCTTATTCTAGTCAACAAAAGCGATACAGAGTATGGGACGTATACAGTTAATGGGTAACCCTTAACAATATTTTCATACCTCTCAATACTTGTGCTGACTGCAGCTACTGATTTAGGTCAGCCAGGCAAAGCAGAAGCAACAGGATCTAATGTGGCAGAAAAATAGACCATAGCTCTCTCAGCATTTGCATGTATTCAAATTAGCACTGAGAGAGAAAAGCCCTCTCTCCCACTTCAGGAAAGTGAAAAACATTTGTTCAAATCGGGTATCCCCAGAGATGGAGCACAACCAAGACCTTCTCTCAGCTCTAGAAATGCGACAAGACAGTTGTTATCCCATGGTACCAGATCGGACACATCCTTGTGTGTCAGCCTATGTAAATGCTTGGCTATCAGGGAAAAGTTGGGCATCCACTGTCTACAGTAGCTCACTATTCCCAAAAACATCCTTACTTCCCCCTGTGTAGTTGGCGGACTCATTTTCAGTATGGTTGAAATTGTGTCTTGTGATACTTTCCTCACTCACTTTTCAATGTTGTGTACAAGATATTGGACTGCTTTTTGACAATATTGTAACTTTCCTGATATCATGCTATGTCCATTCTCTGCCAGCTGGTTCAGCAATGCAATAGTGTCTTGTTTACAAGCTTCTTGGGTATTCAATGCCACCATTAGGCCGTTAATGTAGTGGATAAAGACTGAGCTGCAAGGCATGACCGAAGACTTAAAATGTTTCTTTAGAATCTGAATAAAAATAGATGGAGATTAAGTATACACTTGTGGGACAAAACACCATATTAAGACCCTGTTTCCAAGACGGAATGTAAAAAGGAACTGACTGTCCTCATGCAACAGTATTGAAAAGAATGCTTGACACAAGTCAATGACAGTGAACCACTCAGCCTCACATGGAATCTGAAACAATATTACAGCTGGATTTTGTACGATGTGGCAGCAGGGAACAATAGTATTATTTATTTTCCTTGGGACCTGTACAATCTGATACATTTGCCACATAGTCTCTGAAGACCTATAATGGGGGGTTACCAGGACTTCCCATTATCTCCTCAGAATTCCTTGCTTTATCATATATTCAATCATAGGAGTTAGCCCAGCAATTGGTTCTAATATCAAATTATATTGTGGGGTTCTCAGGAATTCAGCATTACGCTTAAAAGAAATCTGGACAGGTTCTACGCCTTCAATCAGTCTGATATCCTTCCCCGGAAAATCCCACCCTTACGACCACAAAGCATTGCTACCAGAGAGACACCAAGACCACTGACACAACTAGAGCCACATACTACTCACACCTATACACCACTCATGCACTCCACATCACACAGTCCAACACATTACCCAACACACCCTCACCATCACACCTCACATAACACTCATGGCACCACAAAGACACCCCCGTTTCATAGAGGAGGAGCTAAGGGTCATGTTGGAGGAAATTGTCAGGGTAAAGCCACAGCTATTTGGAGCACGGGTGCAGTAGATATCAATAGCCAGGAAGATGGAGCTATGGCAGAGAATCGTGGACAGGGTCAACGCCGTGGGACAGCACCCCAGAACTAGGGATGACATCAGGAAGAGGTGGAACGACCTACGGGGGAAGGTACGTTCCATTGCAGCAAGAAACCAGCTCGTTATCCAGAGGACTGGTGGTGGACCCCCACCTCGCTTCCCACAACTTACAGCATGGGAGGAGCAAGTCTTGGCAATTCTGCATCCTGAGGGTCTGGCCAGAGGAGGAGGAGGACTGTACTCTGGTAAGTCAACTCTCTACTATTATCACCCCCTACCTGCATGCCATCACATACCCTCACCCTCACTCCCATCACTCCACTACATCCCCCACACTCCACAATCACATCTCACTCATCCCAATGCCAAGCCCTGCATGTTGTACCAATGCATGGACACCCCTCACAGCCCTGCATGGACACTCATCACTAACGCATGCATACCATAGAGAACTAATAATCCCACCATACACTAACATACACAAGTGAAAGCTGGAAATCGAACTATAGAGGGGAAGCCACGGCTGTACAATATGTCCGACACATAAGCCATAACACATTATTTGTATCCCCACAGGTACCCCAGGCAATGTCAGTGGAGAGGAGGTGTCAGCACCATCCAGTCCCCCAACTGAAGAGGCCCACAGTGATGACAGCAACTCTGGTCTTCAGGATATGGACGACCTACCTGGCCCATCAGGGACCACTGGACAGCCAGTTACCCAGGCACAGTCACACACCATCACAGAGCCTCTGCCATCTGGAAACACCACCACAGCACCCACCCAGCATACCCACACCTCTGTCCCCAGGACACGTCAATAAGTAGTGTGTCCACCTCTACAGGGACCCCAGGCCACACCTCACCCCAAGACAATCGGGGACCTGGGATCAGTGGTAATGGGCACACAGTTCAGGTAACAGAGGCACAGGCCAACAGGGAAACTGGGAGGACTGCTGTGTGCCGGGGGAGGACAGGCCCAGGGAACCGACCCTCCAGGAGGCACTCGCCGAGATCCTGGGAGCCTATCAACACTCCCAGGATACAATCGCCAGATCCTGGACAACGTGCAGGAGAACAGGCAGCTGCAGGAGGGACAGTACCACAAGATCAGGGAGGACTTGCAGGCCATCAACAACACCCTGACCTCTATAGCAGGGGTGCTGGCAGACATGGCCAACATTATGAGGGATGTAGTCTCACGCCAGCGGGCCCCTGCCACTAGCCACACATCTGAACAGCCTTCCACTTTTGCTGCCGCTAGTGGCCAGGAGGCCCTGCCACAGGACTTATTTGCCAAAAGCACCCCTTCCCTGCAGAAGGTGAACCACCCCGCAAACGTTCTATGTGATCCAGACAGAAGCCAGAGACACTTGCCAAGACCCCTGCCAGGAAATGAGACTCTCCTGACTGTCATCCTTGTGTCCCACTCAGTCACCCTGTCCACCTTGAACTGCCATTGCTCCCCTTCATATGTCCCCATGGACAATGCACCTGTGCTACAAACAGACTGGAACAATACCCTGGACTTTCCTCCATCATCACCCCATCCCATTGCACTTTCCCCCTATATGTTAGCACTTCAATAAACACCCTTTGAAAAAAATCAATTTGGAGTATGTCATGTATATCAAATATGTATTGATTGAAACAGGTACAAACATTGCAAATTAACTGTTCATAGAATGAGCATAGATTAATGACCTGTAGCTGGCTGTAGTGATCACACCAGGAGTTTATGTCAGGTCACCAACATCTGCAAAATGAATTGCCGGAGGGAGCAGTAAGTGGGCATAGAAGTGGGAAATATTAGCATGCCATTGCCACACAGATTTCAACTAAAGTCATTGAAATGTAAAGTTACACTTTCCTACCTGTGTGTAATTGGAAGTATTGTGAAATAACTGATGTTCTGTTGTCCTCATCCTCATCCTCTGTCTCCTCATCCGCACTGTCCACAGGGTCTACTGCTGCCACACAGGCATCTCCAGTCTCCTCCTCCTGCAGAAAAGGGACATGTCGTCTGAGGGCCAGGTTGTGCAACATGCAGCATTCCACTACTATCTGGCAGACTTTCTTGGGTGAGTAGCACAGGGATCCACCTGTTAGACGGAGGCACCGGAACCTGGCCTTCAGGAGGCCAAAGGTCCTTTCAATTATCCTTCTAGTTCGCCCATGTTCCTCATTATAACGTTCTTCTGCACTTGTCCTGGCATTCCTCACAGGGGTCAGCAGCCATGATAGGTTTGGGTAACCAGAGTCACCTGCAAGTATTGAGGGACAGCATTTATCCACACACTAACCTATATTTCCCACACCGTACCCATACACCAACATATATTGGGTAGGAACCAGGACTCACCTATTAGCCATACCCTGTGCCTCTGTAGTTGGGCCATCACATTTGGGATGCTGCTATTCCTCAGGACAAAGGTGTAGGAGGCTGGCCTGGCTTATAGTGGGTACATGATGGTACTTACACCTTGTGCTAGGTCCAGCTATCCCTTATTAGTAGATTAGTAGTGTTCTAGCAGCTTAGGCTGATAGAGGTAGCTATAGCATAGCAGGTTGGGCTGAACTAGGAGACATGCAAAGCTCCTACTATACCACTTATATCAGATGGCACTATATCATAAGATTCACAATACTCAGAGTTACTAGAAATAAATTTGCTTTATTTTAGTGACAATGTGTCAGAAATATCTCAGAGGATATACTCCCTTAGGAGGTAAGTAAAATACACAAAATATTCACACAAACCAAAATCAGATAAGTAAACAGTTGGAAAAGTAGTGCAAAAACTGTAGAATACAATAGGATGCAATAGGCCTAGGGGCAACACAAACCGTATACTCCAAAAGTGGAATGCGAACCACGAATGGTCCCCAGGCTTAGTGTAGTGTGTAGAGGGTCACTGGGAGTGTAAGAAAACAGTAAGGGTGTCCAAGATACCCTACCCAAGACCCTGAAAAGTAGGAGTAAAGTTACCTTACTACCCCAGAAACACACTAAAGTCATGATAGGAGATTCTGCAAAGGCAACAACTGACTGCAAAGCACTGAAGACGGATTCCTGGACCTGAGGACCCTTAAAGGAAGGGACCACAGTCCAAGAGTCATGCAAGTGTCCAGGGGGCAGGAGCCCACTAAACCCTGGATGAAGGTGCAAAAGGGCTGCCTCCTTGTGGAAGAAGCTGAAGATTCTGCAACGACGGAAGATGCCAGGAACTTCTCCTTTGCACAGAAGATGTCCCATGGCGTGCCGGAGAATGCAGAGTTGTTTCCACACAGAAAGACCACAAAGAAGCCTTGCTAGCTGCAAAGGTCACGGTTGAAGAAAATGGGTGCTGCCCAGGCCCAGGAAGGACCAGGAGGTCCCCCCTTGGAGGAGGAGACAGAGGGGGCACTCAGCAGCACAGAGAGCCCACTCGGAAGCAGGCAGCACTCACAGAAGTACTTGAACAGGCATTCAAAAAATCTGAGCACGGCAGTCGTCTCAACACTACAAAAGAGGGTCCCACGAAGCCGGTGGTCAACTCAGCGAGTTGAGCAATGCAGGACGGAGTGCTGGGGACCTTGGCTATGCTGTGCACAAAGGATTACTTGCAAAAGTTCACAGAAACCCTAGCAGCTGCAGTTCATGCAGTAAAGAGGATTGCTGTCTGGCGTGGGGAGGCAAGGACTTTCCTCCACCAAACTTGGACAGAAGGACCTCTGGACTGTCAGGGTCACTTGGATCCAGCTCCTGTGTTCCAGGGACCACGCTCGTCAAGATGAGAGGGGACACAGAGGACCGGTGATGCAGAAGTTTGGTGCCTACATTAGCAGGGGGAAGATTCCGTCGACCCACGGGAGATTTCTTCTTGGCTTCCAGTGCAGGGTGAAGGCAGACAGCCCTCAGAGCATGCACCACCAGGAAACAGTTGAGAAAGCCAGCAGGATTAGGCGCTACAATGTTGTTGGTAGTCGTCTTGCTAGTTTGTTGTGGTTTTGCAGGCGTCCTGGAGCAGTCAGCGGTTGATCCTTGGCAGAAGTCAAAGAGAGAGATGCAGAGGAACTCTGGTGAACTCTTGCATTCGTTATCTGAAGAGAAACCCACAGGAGAGACCCTAAATAGCCCTCAGAGGAGGATTGGCCACCTAACCAGGTAAGAACCTATCAGGACGGGTCTCTGACATCACCTGCTGGCACTGGCCACTCGGAGGCCTCCATTGTGCCCTCACACCTATGCATTCAAGATGGCAGAGGTCTGGGACACACTGTAGGAGCTCTGGGCACCCCTCCTGGGGTGGTGATGGACAGGGGAGTGGTCAGTCTCCTTTCCTTTGTCCAGTTTTGTGCCAGAGCAGGGGCTGGGGGATCCCTGAACCGGTGTAGACTGGTTTATGTAGGGAGGGCACCATCTGTGCCCTTCAAAGCATTCCCAGAGGTCAGGAGAGGCTACTCTTCTCAGCCCCTTAACACCTATTTCCAAAGGGAGAGGGTGTAACATCCTCTCTCAAAGGAAATCCTTTGTTATGCCATCCTGGGACTGGGCTGCCTAGACCCCAGGAGGGCAGGAACCTGTCTGAGGGTTGGCAGCAGCGGTAGCTGCAGTGAAAACCCCAGAGAGCTAGTGTAGCAGTACCCGGGGTCCATGCTGGAGCCCCGGGGATGCATGGGATTGGCACCCCAATACCAGATTTGGCATGGGGGGGACAATTCCATGATCCTAGACATGTTACATGGCCATGTTCGGAGTTACCATTGTGAGGCTACATGTAGGTAGTGACCTATATGTAGTGCACACGTGTAATGGAGTCCCCGCACTCACAAAGTCCCGGGAATTTGCCCTGAACAATGTGGGGGTACCTTGGCTAGTGCCAGGGTGCCCACACACTAAGTAACTTTGCACCTAACTTTCACCAAGTGAGGGTTAGACATATAGGTGACTTATAAGTTACTTAAGTGCAGTGTAAAATGGCTGTGAAATAACGTGGACGTTATTTCACTCAGGCTGCAGTGGCAGTCCTGTGTAAGAATTGTCTGAGTTCCCTTTGGGTGGCAAAAGAAATGCGGCAGCCAACAGGGATCTCCTGGAACCCCAATACCCTGGGTACCTAGATACCATATACTAGGGAATTATAAGGGTGTTCCAGTGTGCCAATCAGAATTGGTGAAAATGGTCACTAGCCGGCAGTGACAATTTTAAACACAGAGAGAGCATAAGCACTGAGGGTCTGGTTAGCAGAGCCTCAGTGACACAGTTAGGCACCACAAAGGGAACACATTTAGGCCACAAACTATGAGCAGCACTGAGGTCCTAGCTAGCAGGATCCCAGTGAGACAGGCAAAGACAAACTAACACACAAGTAAAAATGGGGGTAACATGCCAGGCAAATGGTACTTTCCTACAAAAGGCATCATGCACCGACCCATGATACTTAGCATTGACGTGGGAGATGTACTGGTCCGGCAAGCACACCATCTGAACATTCATGGAGTGGAAACTCTTACGATTCCTGAACACCTGTTCATTCTGCCGGTGGGGGAACAAATGCAATATGTGTTCCATCAATCGCCCCAATTCTGTTGGGGACATGTCCCATTGCATAAAACTCTGCCTTCACTGTGGCCAAATCCTCAACCTGGGGGAAAACAATGTAGCTGCACATGTGTTTTATCAGGGCAGACAACACTCTTGTCAGCACTGTTGTGAACATTGGCTGTGACATTCCTGCTGCCAAGCCCACTGTCTCTTGGAAAGAACCAGTTGCCAGGAAATGGAGTAGAGATAGCACTTGCACAAGAGGGGGGATCCCACTGGGGTGACGGATATCAGATATCAGATCAGGCTCCAATTGGGCACACAGCTCTGTGATTGTGGCCCTGTCAAGTCTATAGGTGAGGATAATGTGCCTGCCCTCCAGTGTTGCCAAGTTCACTAGGGGTCTGTACACAGGGTATGTCGTCATCTCCTATTCATCCACAGTGGTAGGTATCTAAGAGACTCAAGAGTGAGGAGGCTGTCACAAACTGAACATTGGAGCCACAACAGGAGTTTGCAATCTGTAAACCTGTAATGGGTCAGTGTGCTTTGACAAGTATGGGCCTATTTATACTGTGACAAAGCATGAATCCATAGGGCTGCCCCCCCCTGAAATGGCATCCGCCTGTCCTGTATAGAGGGACAGGTGGAAGTGAGGTAATTCCGTTGACATTGTGCGCCGTGGCGGGAGGCGGTCGGGAACCGCCGTGCAACTTCTCATTAGTTAATATTGGGCCCTATAGGTTACAGTGGCCAATGGTGATCTACGCCGGCGGTGACGGCATGCACCGTCTCGGACGTGACTGCCATTTTCTATCTGATTCCTCACTTGCTACCTGACCTTCCATAGGAGAGGACCTACACTGCATGTGCTGCTGTGACCTGCGTCTGGAACCTACCATGGCCCGTGTGACCGGGAAAAGGGCCCCAGCCTTCACATCGGAAGTGTTGGAGCGACTGGTGAATGGGTTCCTACCCCAGTACGGACTGCTCTATGGGCCTCCGGACCAACAGGTGAGTACACTGTGGGCACGATGCATGTGGCATGAATGCATTGAGTGGTGTGTGTGAAGGCCTCGTGGAAGGGGGGGGGGGTGCATGTCCTCTTTGCGGCATACATCTTCTGTGCTGGGCTATGTGTGTGCCAATGGTGATGGGAACAGGGTATGGTGGGCCATATGTGTAACAGGCTGGACTGTTTGTCTAATGGTATTTTCCTGTGTGTATTGCCTCTGCAGGTGAGCGCCCATCAAAAGAATGGCATATGGCGTGCCATCGCCACGAGGTGCTGACCCTGGCGGTCTATGGCAGGCGGAGCACCCACTGTCGCAAATGGTGGGAGGACCTGAGACGCTGGGCACGGAAGATGGTGGAGGCCCAGCTGGAGATGGCCTCCCAATGAGAAAGCAGTGCCCGTTGAACCCTGACCACCCTGATGGCCCACATACTGGCTGTAGCCTATCCAGAGCTGGATGGGCGCTTGAGGGCATCACAGCAGCCACAAGAGGGTGATTACAGTGCCCATCATTACAACATACGCCTGGTGGGGTGGTATCAGGTTGGTGGATGTGTGTCAGTGGGTGCCCCTAGGCCAGGCCTGACATAGCAGCATAGGTCCTCTGGTGGCTAGGGTTCTGAAGGGATAATCCTGTCTACCTAACTTGTAAGCATCCACTACTGGTCAGGGCTGTGTGGGTCCCAGGTGTGCTGCAGTTGGCGAGGTGTGCCCCTCCTCATGCCTTGGCGGCTAGCGAGATCAGTGGTGGTGCAATGCATAGTGTGTGTGAGGGTGCTGTGTACACCAATGGTGTTGTTGGTGCAGCCACTGACCCAGTGTATCCTTTGTCTCTCTCCCTCCTTTATTGTTCTGTCATCCTGTCCTTATGTGCACTAGCATCATCTGGCGGAGGAGCAGAGGCACTGGCGACAGAGGGAGCTGCATCCCACAGGACCCAGGAGGCAGAGTCCACTGACGCTGAGGGCACCAGTGGGACGGAGGGCGAGGGGAGCCCCATGGCGGAGACTGGAGGGGACACTTCAGACACACATACCTCCTTCGATGGAAGCTCCCAAGTGGTGGCGGGCACTTCTGTGACCACCCCAGCTACAGATACAGCCGCCACCCCCGTACCAGCACCGCCCTCCCCGCAGCCCCTCATCGAGTTGCCCATGCCCGCTCACCCAGGAGGGTGGGCATCTCCACAGCCCCAGGCACCTCAAGCCCTGCTGCCCTGAGTGAGGAGGCTATTGACCTCCTGAGATCCATCTCTGTAGGGCAGTGTAGGAGGCTGGCCTGGCTTATAGTGGGTACCTTGTGGTACTTCCACTTTGTGCCAGGTCCACTTATCCCTTATTAGTAGAATAGAGGTGTTCTAGCAGCTTAGGCTGATAGAGGTAGCTATAGCAGAGCAGCATAGGCTGAAGTAAGAGAGATGCAAAGCTCCTACTATACCACTTATATCATATAGCACTATATCACAAGAAAACACAGTACTCAGAGTTACTAAAAATAAAGGTACTTTATTTTAGTGACAATATGCCAAAAGTATCTCAGAGGATATCCTCCCTTAGGAGGTAAGTAATATACACAAATTATATGCACACAAACCAAAAACAGGTAAGTAACAGTTAGAAAAGTAGTGCAAACAATGTAGAATCACAATAGAATGCAATAGGTAGAAATAGGCCTAGGGGCAACAAAAACCATATACTCCCAAAGTGGAATGCGAACCACGAATGGACACCAGGCCTATTGTAGGTTGTAGAGGGTCACAGGGAGTGTCAGAAAACACTAAGGGTGTCCAAGATACCCCACCCCAAGACCCTGAAAAGTAGGAGTAAAGTTACCCTACTACCCCAGAAAGACAGTAAAGTCGAGATAGGGGATTCTGCAAGGACAACAACTGCCAGCAAAATACTGAAGACGGAATTCTGGACCTGAGGACCTGTAAAGGAAGGGGACCAAGTCCAAGAGTCATGCAAGTGTCCGGGGGGGCAGGAGCCCACTAAACCCTGGATGAAGGTGCAAAAGGGCTGCCTCTGGGTGGAAGAAGCCAATGATTCTGAAACAACTGAAGGTGCCAGGAACTTCTCCTTTGGTCAGAAGATGTCCCACGGCATGCTGGAGGATGCAGAGTTGTTTCCACGCAGAAAGACTGCAAACAAGCCTTGCTAGCTGCAAGAGTTGCGGTTGAGGATTTTGGGTGCTGCTGGGGCCCAGGAAGGACCAGAATGTCGCCTCTTGGAGGAGGAGACAGAGGGGGTGCTCAGCAACTCAAAGAGCTCCTACAGAAGCAGGCAGCACCTGCAGAAGTACCGGAACAGGCACTTAGAAGATCTGAGGACAGCGGTCAACTCAGAGACACAAAGGAAGGTCCCACGACGTTGGAGTCCAACTCAGCAATTTGGGCAGTGCAGGACAGAGTGCTGGGGACCTGGGCTAGGCTTTGCACAAAGGAAGTCTTGGAAAAGTGCACAGAAGCCCAAGCAGCTGCAGATCACACAGTCCATAGGATTACTGTCTGGCGTGGGGAGGTAAGGACTTACCTCCACCAAATTTGGACAGATGGGCCACTGGACTGTGGGAGACACTTGGACCCAGCTCCTGTGTTCCAGGGTCCTCGCTCATCAGGATGAGAGGGGTCCCAGAGGACCGGTGATGCAGAAGTTTGGTGCCTGTGTTAGCAGGGGGAAGATTCCGTCGACCCACTGGAGATTTCTTCTTGGCTTCTCTGTGCAGGGTGAAGACAGACATCCCTCAGAGCATGCACCACCAGGAAACAGTCGAGAAAGCCAGCAGGATGAGGCGCTACAATGTTGCTGGTAGTCATCTTGCTACTTTGTTGCGGTTTTGCAGGCATCCTGGAGCAGTCAGCAGTCGATCCTTGGCAGAAGTCGAAGAGGGAAGTGCAGAGGAACTCTGGTGAGCTCTTGCATTCGTTATCTGAGGAATAGACCAGAGGAGAGACCCTAAATAGCCCACAGAGGAAGATTGGCTACTGAGAAAGTAAGCACCTATCAGGGGGGGTCTCTGACGTCACCTGCTGGCACTGGCCACTCAGAGCTGACTATTTTGGCCTCACACCTCTGCATCCAAGATGGCAGGGATCTGGGACACACTGGAGGAGCTCTGGGCACCTCCCCTGGGAGGTGCTGGTCAGGGGAGTGGTCACTCCCCTTTCCTTTGTCCAGTTCCACGCCAGAGCAGGGCTGGGGGGATCCCTGAACCTGCGAGACTGGCTTATGCAAAGAGGGCACCATCTGTGCCCTTCAAAGCATTTCCAGAGGCCGGGAGAGGCTACTCCTCCCACACCCTTCACACCTATTTCCAAAGGGAGAGGGTGTAACACCCTCTCCCAGAGGAAATCCTTTGTTTTGCCTTCCTGGGACCAGGCTGCCCAGGCCTCAGGGGGGCAGAAACCTGTCTGAGGGGTTGGCAGCAGCAGTAGCTGCAGTGGAGACCCCAGAAAGCTAGTTTGGCAGTATCCGGGCTCTATGCTGGAGAACCGGGGATGCATGGAATTGTCACCCCAGTACCAGAATGGTAGTGGGGTGACGATTCCATGATCCTAGACATGTTACATGGCCATGTTCGGAGTTACCATTGTGACACTACACAGGGGTAGTGCCCTATATGTAGTGCACACGTGTAATGGAGTCCCCGCACTCACAAAGTCCGGGGAATTTGCCATGAACAATGTGGGGGTACCTTGGCGAGTGCCAGGGTGCCCACACACTAAGTAACTTTGCACCTAACTTTCACCAAGTGAGGGTTAGACATTTAGGTGACTTATAAGTTACTTAAGTGCAGTGTAAAATGGCTGTGAAATAACGTGGACGTTATTTCACTCAGGCTGCAGTGGCAGTCCTGTGTTAGAATTGTCTGAGCTCCCTATGGGTGGCAAAAGAAATGCAGCAGCCCATAGGGATCTCCTGGAACCCCAATACCCTGGGTACCTAGGTACCATATACTATAGGATTATAAGGGTGTTCCAGTGTGCCAATCAGAATTGGTAAAATTAGTCACTAGCCAGCAGTGACAATTTTAAAAGCAGAGAGAGCATAAACACTGAGGTTCTGGTTAGCAGAGTCTCAGTGATACAGTTAGGCACCACACAGGGAACACATGTAGGCCACAAACGTATGAGCACTGGGGTCCTGGCTAGCAGGATCCCAGTGACACATATCAAACATACTGACAACCTAGGGTCTTCACTATGAGCACTGGGCCCTGGCTAGCAGGATCCCAGTGAGACAGTAAAAACACCCTGACATATACTCACAAACAGGCCAGAAGTCAGGGTAACAAGGCTAGAAAGAGGCTACCTTCCTACAGGCAGTCAACCATTGTGAATGCCATCCAGAGGCTGGCAGCCCAGATGCAACAATCTAATGCATTCCTGGAGGACCTTCACACTGGATTAGTGGCCCAACAGAGATCTGGCCTCCTCTCTGATGGCAGCCATTGTCCCTGTTTCTACCGTCCCCCTCCAACTTCCACTTCCCAGTCCAATTCTCCTCAACCCCAATCCATCCCAGGCACACATACAGATGAGCATGCACACAAGACAACACCCAAGAGTGGCACAGGCAAACATAAGCACCACAAATCATCCCATAGTCTCTCACACAAACACCATTCAGTTGCCGACACTGCAACATCCACTATTTCCACTGTCTCCTCCTCCTCCCTGTCCATCACCTCCCTCCCAGCCACGTCCACACTCACACCTGCATGCACTACATCATCATCCACTACCAGCATCATCACCACACCAAGCAAAACACACACCTCACAGGCAGACACCTCCACAACATCCATGCACACGTCCCCGTGTCCTCTCCCACTGTGTCTGCCCCCTTCCTAAAATACACAAACGCAAGCACTCAGACATCCAACAGCCGTCCAACTCAAAACAGCATGCAGCCCATGGACCTGCACCCAAATCCAGTAGACAGACACCTCCAACAACTCTCCCTCTTCCCACCCCAATGTCCCTAAGAAACTTTTCCTATCCACATTGATCTCTTCCCTAACCCTCCCCATCCTGCACGTATGGCAAGGGTATCACAAACCCAGCCAAGTCCCTCAGCCACACAGTCCACGGGCCCAGTTCCATCCGCACCTTCTCGTGGTGGAAAACAATCCAGGCCAAATTTACTGAAGGCGAAGGAGCCTGCACCAGCCATCCTAAAGGGGAAGGAGCCTGCACCAGCAGGCAAGAAATGCCAGGAGCCTGCACCAGCAGCTGTCATGAAGATCCTACCACCAACCATGGTTGTGCATCCATCCAAGGATGCAGGGGATGTGCAAGAACCTCCCACCACCCCCGGCACCACCACAGTGCATCCATCCAAGGGTGCAGGGGAGGGGCAGGAGCCTCCCTCCACCACCGGCACCACCACAGTGCATCCATCCGAGGGTGCAGGGGATGTGCAGGAGCCTCCCACCACCAACAAGGTGAAGCTGTCACCGCTGGCGGACACAATGTAATCCTGCCTCCATGGGCTGCTGTGCGGCCTGTCCACTCCAGAACCAGTGGGCAAGACACCCACTTGAGAGACTGTGGTCTTGCACTCCCCAGGACCAAGCACAGAGCATGTTGCCCCCTCCTGAACCAGTAGGGAAGACACCCACTCGAGAGACTGTGGCCTTGCACTCCCCAGGACCAAGCACAGGGCATGTTGCCCCCTCCAGAACCAGTGGTCTTGTTTCAGCTCCCGGCTAAGTGCCTCCCCCATTGTCCCTGAGGTGCCTACCTATTTGCCAACTGATGCCCCTGCAGTGTTCTCTTTGTGTTGATGCATGTGACAAGTGGGGCCTTGGACTTTGGCCTGTGGCCATGTGGCCCACACGAACTGAGGACTAGGCAGTATCCCTTGTTCTCTACATTTGTAAATATCTGTTACATTGGCTAAATTATTATTTATACTGTGTTGATATTATTACACTCACTTTAGTAAATTACTTTTGTCCTTGCATTATTCAGCCGATTTAGGGGGATTTACTTGTTTTCTTGTGCATCTGTTTGTGTGTATGGGGATGTGTGTTGTGCATGTGTGTCACTCTCTTTTTCCTCCCCCCCTCCCTTGTGTGCTAGGAGGCTGTACTCACTGCCGTCGTCTTCGCCAGCATTGGTGTTCGTGGTGGAGCAGAACGTAGAATATCATCGGAAATACATGCAGTTCGGGTTCCATGGTGGCGTGGTTCTTCCCTGTATCTCCAATGGTGAGTCCTTTCACTTCTGAGCTCAGTTTCTGCCAGGCTTTTGATGTTGTTGGTACTGCCTCGGAAAAGGTGGCGGATTGTGTTGTAATATGGTGGGCGGAACTTTGACTTCCGCCTGGCTGTCGGCGGCTACTGACGTGGTGGCTGTTGTTTCCGCCCTGGCGGCCGGTGTGGTACATTGGCTGTCTTTCGGAGATCTTTCTGCCATGGTCATAGTTTGGCAGTAATTACCGCCGGCTTGCTGGCGGTATTACCGCCACTTTATCACCGACCGCCAGGGTCATAATGAGGGCCTAAATCTCTTCCCAAGAGATTCACTGGACTGTGATCACATATGATAAACTTGTGTTTATCCTCAAAAGATCATTTTTTCACTTTAACTGGGGCAGTTTCTTGAGGAGTCATTTGTTTGTATCGACCAAGAATTACACAGGACGGCCATCCACTTCATTGTCTATGAAAAGGCCACTCTGGCCCACCTCTTAGGCTGTGCCAAGTATGCAGTCTCCCTTCCTCCTCAGGTACAGTCGGGCTAATTGATTGGAGCCATTTCCTTTATTGAAATTGAACAGGGAAAATTGTTGAGATTGATTATTATCCTGCATCATATTTATATTTATAACACTGATTCTTATTCTGACATGACCCAACAGCATTTTTCTGTGGCATTGGAGGTTGAAGAACTTGCACTATAGGTGCTTGGGCCTCACTGAAATGTTGACTTCTAGGTCTTTGCACACTGTGCATCTGATTGAAATTATTCTAAGAAGGTACAAATCTAGCATTTTGGATCTGATTAGCTGGATTTAAATGGCATTCCTCTTCCAATGTCCCACTCTACTGCTGATGTGACATGGAGTTGATCTCTTTAGATTATTTACATCCATCCCTGTACCCAGATCTATAGAGACTCCTCAACCTCTACCTTGCATGGGATTTTGTGGTTGCTGGTTCATACCTTGCATTGTGCCCACATTATTTACAGCTAGGGGCGCCTGGCTGGTTCTTTGTGTATCCTTCATTTGAGCAACCATTGTTTTTTCCTTCAGCTTTTTCTGCTTCATCTCTGTCTCATCATGGCAGTATTTTGCGTAAAGCAGAATATCATCAATAGACTTATTCTACCAGCAGATCAAATGTTGCTGGATCATCATGCTTATTTCTGGCCTCAACCCTATCACAAACCTTGACACTGAATGTCCCACATCCTTTGCCTCTAATGTTTCGATACCACCGTACTGTTTGAACACCTGCAACAACCTCACAAAGTAAGCATGGGTCGACTCCTTTGGTTCTTGAGTCATTCTGGCAATTTTGACTCCGTCAACATCCTGAGATGGCACTTTCCCTTTAAGGAAAGTCGTCACCTCCTGATATTTCTTCATTACCAATGGTGAAGGACCATTGGTCAATGTATTTCTAATCGGTTCCACCTCAGGCCATCGAACAGATATCTCCCATTCCTTCCACAGGTCACTCGGAACAACAATATCAAACAACGTATTCAGATCAATCCACAACACCTAAAAGATTTTCATAAATCTTTCCACCTGTCAGTACCATTCCACTGGCTTCTCTGGTAATTTTCGGAAATCATTAGTAAATGATGCAGGGCCAATCCTGCTCCATAGTACATAACCTCCACCAGGCAGTTCTCTCAAAGGGAAGGTTGTAACACCTCTCTCTGCTCCAGCCAGAGGCAGTTCACTTGAAGGTTTCTTTACCTCCTTCTTTCTTGCCCAATAGGCCTCCCATTTATCTAATTCATTCCACTTCCTAATATTCTGAATTAATTCTTTTATCTGAGTTTTTAACCCTGGAGTTCTCATATCAGCAAAGTCTTTTTTACTGAAGCACACACAATATCTCATTTGCAGAGCCTTCGTTTTATTTAAGTCAACCTCAGATTTCTGAGCTAATTCTGCCAATTTATCATATACTTGGCCCGCTTGCTTACTGATGTCCTTACACATAAATGCAAGCTCACCCTCTTGGTAATTCTGCAATTGTTAAAAATTGAGATTTCCAATAATCATTGCATCCAATTCCACTGTTAACTTCACTACATCCAAGGTTCTTTCTCTCTGTGTCAATGGAATGGTTCCCTGAATTGCTTTTGTACTCATACTCTCTTTAGATGGTATGCTCCCATTAAAAATTGTACCCATTCGTCTATCTCTTTTGCACAAATAGATTTAGGCGGTCATTACAACATTGGCGGTAAAAGCAGCTTACCGCCGTGCAGAAGACCGCCAGCACACTGCCGCGGCCGCGGAATTCCACCACAGCTATTATGACCCACAGTTCGGAATCTGCCAAAATCTAGACACCCACACAAGTCCGCCACTCCAAAGGTCAGTGATAAACTGCCGAAAACAAAACCTCCACCATCACGCCAACAGAAATATGCCCACACTATCACGACACACAAATCTATGCGGCGGTCTTTCAACCGCGATATTCCATTGGCGGTACACGCCGCCGTGCTCAAAATACACACACTTTTACAAAACACAGCCACATTGGACAATTCAAAATACACACACCTGATACACAACACACACCACTCCCACACACCCATTACAATATAAAACACACACCCACATCACCCACAAACCCCTACGACCGAAAATTCCGAAAGAAGGCCAGAGAGAGACAGCACCAGCAAGAACAACAGCATCCACAGGCACACAACACCATCACCCACAGAACTTCCACTCACCTCACACAACACACCACTGCACATCAGCACAATTATCACCACACACTCCACCCCACACATCACCTACACCACCCCATGGCACAGCAAAGACACCACAGGTTCTCGGAGGAGGAGCTCAGGGTCATGGTGGAGGAAATCATCTGGGTAGAGCCACAGCCATTGGGATCACAGGTGTAGCACACCTCCATTGCAAAGAAGATGGAGCTATGGCGAATAGTGGACAGGGTCAACGCAGTGGGACAGCACCCAAGAAATCGGGAGGACATCAGGAAGAGGTGGAATGACCTACGGGGGAAGGTGCGTTCCGTGGTCTCAAGACACCACCTGGCAGTTCAGCGGACTGGCGGCGGACCCCCACCTCCTCACCCACAACTAACAACATGGGAGGAGCAGGTCTTGGCGATTCTGCATCCTGAGGGCCTCGCAGGAGTAGGTGGAGGAATGGACTCTGGTAAGTCAAACCTGAACTATTACATCCCCCACCCTACCTGCATGCCAGCACATACCCCCACCCTCACCCTCACCCCCAGCACTCCAACTCCTCACATATGTCCCAACATCACAAACTACCCATCCCAACACCAGGCCCTGCATGCAACAACAAAGCATGGACACCCATCACTAAAACATGCCTACTGCGCATACCCATACAACCCCCTAAACCATCATCACACAAGGTCCCACACAGGAATGCAAGCACTGGGTTACACGGTCACCCACCCATTGCACACCATGGCACACATAGATGTAATAACCATCCTTTTATACCCGTGCAGGACCCCTACTCAACGTCATCGGACAGGAGGGTCCATACATGTCCACACCACCAACAGAAGAGGCTCACAGTGATGACAGCAGCTCTGTCCAACTGGATCTAGATGACCAGCCCGGCCCATCGGGGACCTCTGGACAGTCTGTTCCCCTCGCCCAGTCACAGGCCACCACAGACCTTCCCCCCTCTGAAAACACCAGCACAGCACCCTCCCAGCGGGCCCATACCTCCGTCCCCAGGACACGTCAATCAGCTGTGTGCCCACCACTACAGGGAACCTGTGAGACTAATAGACTGGACTCTGCCATGGACATTTCTCCGCCATCACCCCTCACCATGTCACTACCCCCACCAATATTGAGCACTTAAATAAACACACTTAAAGCACAAAACAATCTGGAGTCTGTCTGTGATTTCGAAATAGTTTATTAGCAATTACAGTGAAAAAAATGCTCTTTCAATTGTAATGTCAACATACCTATGTCACACAGCTCTAGTCCATGAGGAATCTAAGCAGATGTCACACAGTGGGACCCACATCTGTGAAATCGTAAGGGAAAGTGACAAGTCAGTGACCATACACTGGGTGAAAACGACAGACAGTTGAGAGGCAGTAGTGTTAAAGTACATGTAGTAGGCAGGTCTGTACTCTTACCTGTGTCTCACTGGAAATATTGCTGGATCACTGAGTCCCTGTTGTTCATGTCTTCTTCCTCTGCTTCCTCGTCTTCACTGTCCACAGGCTCCACAGCTGCAACCACCATCTGGACCATCCTCCTGCAGAAAAGGCACCTGTTGTCGCAAAGCCAAGTTGTGAAGCATACAGCAGGCCACGATGATCTGGCACACCTTCTTTGGTGAGTAGAATAGGGATCCACCTGTCATATGGAGGCACCGGAACCTGGCCTTCAGGAAGCCGAAGGTCCCCTCGATCACCCTCCTAGTTCGCCCATGGGCCTCATTGTAGCGTTCCTCTGCCCTTGTCCTGGGATTTCTCACTGGGGTCAGTATCCATGACAAGTTGGGGAAACCAGAGTCACCTGCAAATGGCGAGGGACAACTGTTAGACACGCACTAACCTGTAGGGATATGCCCAGACCCAGGCAACCATTCCCACTGTCTTGCTTCCAGGTGCTCACCTAATAGCCACACAAGGTGCCTCTAGAGTTGACCCATCACATAAGGGATGCTGCTATTCCATAGGATGTAGGCGTCATGCACTGAGACAAAGAACATGGCATTCACATGGGAGATGTACTGGTCTGCCAGACATACCATCTGTACATTCATTGAATGATAACTCTTCTTGTTTCTGTACACCTGTTCACTCCTGCGGGGGGGGGAACCAAAGCCACATGTGTCCCATCAAAGGCACCTATGATGTTGGGAATGTGTCCCAGGGCATAGAAATCACCTTTCACTGTAGGCAAATCCTCCACCTGAGGAAATACGATGTAGCTCCGCATGTGTTTCAGAAGTGCAAACAACACTCTGGACAATACGTTGGAAAACATAGGCTGGGACATCCCTGATGCTATGGCCACTGTTGTTTGAAAAGACCCACTTGCAAGGAAATGGAGCACTGACAGCACCTGCACTTGAGGGGGGATTCCTGTGAGATGGCGGATTGCTGACATCAGGTCTGGCTCCAACTGGGTACACAGTTCCTGGATTGTGGCACGGTCAAGCCTGTATGTGATAATCACATGTCGCACCTCAATTGTCGACACGTCCACCAACGGTCGGTGCCTATGAAGGACAACAGCGAGCACAGAGTCAAACAACTCAGAGATACGTACCCATAGTTTACCCAGAACACCATTCATACACAAAAGGTGGCCTGTATGTGTGTTGAGTCTAGGCCTAGGTATGTGGGCCCCTGAAATGGTGGCTGCCTGACCTCTAAAGTGGGACAATGGGATGTGAGGTAACTGCGCTGGCGTTGTACACCATTGCGGTAGGTGGTCGAAGACTGCGGCGCAATGCTGCATTGGTTAACATTGGACCCTATGGGTCCCAGGAGCCAATGACGATGTATGCCGGCGGTGACGGTACGCACCTCCGCGGACGTTACCACCATTTTCTATCTGTTCAATCACTCAATACTTGATCTTCGACAGGAGAGGACCTACACTGCAAGTGCTGCTGTGACCTCGGTCTGGAAGAGACAATGGCTCGAGTGTCTGGGGAAAGGGCCCCTGCCTTCACATCGGAGGAGTTGGAGAAACTCGTGGATGGGGTCCTCCCCCAGTACACGCTACTCTACGGTCCTCCAGACAAACAGGTAAGTACACAGGGAGCATGTTGTATGGGCTATGCCTGTGTGGAGAGGGCTGGATGCAAAAAGGAAGGGGGGAGAGTGCTGCGTGCATGAAAGACGGTGAATGCATGTGCCACATGGCAAGGGTAGGTATGGGGGCCAATCAGTTTGACAGTGCAGTTGGTAATTACTTGCTCTTACCCTTGTGCATTTCATGTAGGTCAGCGCCCAGCAGAAAAAAGGTATTTGGCGTGCCATCGCCAAGGACGTCCGGACCCTGGGGGTCAATTACAGATAGAGCACCCACTGCCGGAAAAGATGGGAGGACATTCGCCACTGGAGCAAGAAGACGGCGGAGGCTCAGCTGGGGATGGCCTCCCAACGTGGGAGTGGTGCCCGTCGCACCATGACCCTCCTGATGTTCAGGATCCTGGCGGTGGCCTACCCGGAGTTGGATGGGCGCTTGAGGGCATCACAGCAGCCACAAGGGGGTGAGTACACTCTCATTCTGCTGACATTGGGCGCAGTGGCAGTGTCTGGGTGGGGGAGGTGGGCTGTGGGTTCCCCTAGGCCAGGGCTAGTTCCGTAGGCAAGGCCCCTCTGTAAGGTAGGCCATGTGGCACCCCACCCCACCTCTGTAGAGTGCCAAGTACACCTAGTCATGCCCCTGTGTCATCTATGTGTGCAGATGTTGTCCATAGCCTTGTAGGCCATTTCCCAGGAATTGAACAGTGGAGCCCAAGAACGCGGCGTAGTGCAGGGGGCTTCTGTGTCTGTCGTGTCCGCCAACAGTAGCGGTAATGCATGCACTCAACATGTCTTTCTTCTGTCGTTCCCCCCCCTTTTTGTGGTATCCCTGTTCTTGTGTGCATTAGCATCATCAGGTGGAGGAGCAGTGGCACCGGAGCACCAGGGGGCTGCATCCCACATGGCCATGGAGGGCCACACTACGAGCGAGGGGAGCTCCACGGCAGGGACAGGAGCTGACACCAGTGACACGGACTCGTCCTCTGATGGGAGCTCCCTTGTGGTGGCGGCAACATCTGTGCCACCCCTATCTACAGGTACAGCCACCACCCCCCCCTCCAGCACCGCCCTCCCAGCAGCCCCTCAGCCTTTGCCCCGTGCCCGCTCACCCCGGAGGGTGGGCATCACCTTTGCCCCAGGCACCTCAGGCCCTGCCCCAGTCACCCCTGCTGCCCTCAGTGAGGAGGCCATTGACCTCTTCAGGTGCCTCACTGTTGGGCAGTCTACCATTTTGAATGTCATCCAGGGTGTAGAAAGGCAGTTGCAACAAACAAATGCATTCCTGGAGGGCTTTCATTCTGGTCAGGCGGCCCTTCAGCGAGCTTTTCAGACTCTGGCCTCAGCACTGATGGCAGCCATTGTCCCTGTGTCTAGCCTCCCCCCTCCAACTTCCTCCACCCCGACCCAATCCACTGTACCTCAGCCTATCCCAAGCACACCTACAGACCAGCATGCACACACGTCAACACACAAGGGAAGCTCAGGCAAATATAAGCACCACACATCCCACAGGCACTCAAGCAAGCATCACACACATGCAGACACACTAACATCCACTGCCTCCACTGTGTCCCCCTCCTCCTCGTCGCCCTCCTCCCTCCCAGTCTCGTCTACAGTCACACCTGCATGCACTACCTCTACAGCCACTACTACCATCATCAGCACACCCACCAGCACACCCCGCTCACGTGCAGTCACCACCCTCACTACCATTCACACGCCCCCTGTGTCCTCTCCCAGTGTGTCTGTGATGCCCCCTCCCAAGATACACAAATGCAGGCATACACCCACCCAACAGCCATCCACCTCACAACAGCCTCCAGCGCACGCACCTTCACCCAAAGTCACCAAACGAACATCTCCTACAACCACCACCTCTTCCTCCACTCCCAAACCCCCTCCAGCTACCCGTCCCAGTGTGTCCCAAAAACTTTTCCTGTCCAACCTTGACCTCTTTCCCACACCTCCCCCACCCCGTCTGTCTCCTAGGTCCCGAACTAGCACCTCAGCCACAACATCTCCGGGACCAGTGGTGCCTGTAGTCACCAGAATCTAGAGTTCACTGGCCACCAGGGCAGCCAGTGTAGAACGGAGCCACAGCACAGACAGTCCCCCACCTGTGAAGCATCAGAAGTTGGCCAGTGCCCGGCGGGAGAGGGGGAAGACTCCACCCACCAAAGCCGCTCCCAGGGGTCCCGGTGGGAGTGTGGAGTCAGCTGTGACACCATCCAAGGTGGGGAAGGGCCACAAGAAACCCGGCAAGTCTGGGAAGAGCAGCACAGCGGAGAAGACCGCCATCATCCCCACTGCCCAGGAGGCCACCTCCAGCACCAGCCCAGCTGCCCAGGACAGGCCCGCCAGCACAAGCCCACCTGCCCAGGACCGGACCGCCAGCACAAGCCCACCTGCCCAGGACAGGACCGCCAGCACAAGCCCAGCTGCCCAGGACCGGACCGCCAGCACAAGCCCAGCTGCCCAGGACCGGACCGCCAGCACAAGCCCAGCTGCCCAGGACAGGCCTGCCAGCACAAGCCCACCTGCCCAGGAGGGGCCCGCCAGCACCAGCCCACCTGCCCAGGAGGCCACCGCCAGCACAAGCCCCGCTGGGCCATGAAGGACCACCAGCAAAAGCCCTGCTGGGCCATGAAGGACCTCCAGCAAAAGCCCACCTGCCCAGGAGGCCACCGCCAGCACAAGCCCCGCTGGGCCTTGAAGGACCGCCAGCAAAAGCCCCGCTGGGCCATAAAGGACCGCCAGCAGCTGAGTCCCTGCAATGGAGACCGCCACCTCAAGCACCGCAGAACAGGGCACCGCCATCTCAAGCACCGCTGAACAGGGCACCGCCGTCTCAAGCACTGCTGCACAGGGCACCGCCATCTCAAACACCGCTGAACAGGGCACCGCTTTCTCAAGCACCGCTGAACAGGGCACCGCCATCTCAAACACCGCTGAACAGGGCACCGCCATCTCAAGCACCGCTGAACAGGGCACCACCTTTTCAAGCACCGCTGAACAGGGCACCACTTTCTCAAGCACCGCTGGCCCATGAGCGGCAAGGGCACTGACGCAACTGAGTCCGTCACAGGGTGAATGATGCACTCTGGGCACAGAACCCCCTCCAGAACCAATGGAGACTGTCATCCACTACCTCTGTCCTTAGCAGGATGTAGCACTCTGGGCACCATGCCCCCCCCCCCCAGAACCAGTGGAGGCTGTCATCCACTACCTCTGTCCTTAGCAGGATGAAGCACTCTGGGCACCATGCCCTCTCCAGAACCAGTGGAAGCTTTCATCCACTACCTCTGTCCTTAGCAGGATGATGCACTCTGGGCACCATGCCCCCTCCAGAACCAGTGGAGAGGATGAAGCACTCTGGGCACCATGCCCCCTCCAGAACCAGTGGAGACTGTCATCCACTACCTCTGTCCTTAGCAGGATGTAGCACTCTGGGCACCATGCCCCCCCCCAGAACCAGTGGAGACTGTCATCCACTACCTCTGTCCTTAGCAGGATGAAGCACTCTGGGCACCATGCCCCCTCCAGAACCAGTGGAGACTGTCATCCACTACCTCTGTCCTTAGCAGGATGAAGCACTCTGGGCACCATGCCCCCTCCAGAACCAGTGGAGACTGTCATCCACTACCCCTGCCCTTAGCAGGATGAAGCACTCTGGGCACCATGCCCCCTCCAGAACCAGTGGAGACTGTCATCCACTACCTCTGTCCTTAGCAGGATGTAGCACTCTGGGCACCATGCCCCTTCCAGAAACCAGTGGAGACTGTTCTCCACTTTAGAGACTGTGGCTTTGCACTCCCCAGGATTGAACAGTGGGCAAACCACCCACTGTAGAGACTTGAGAGACTGTGGCTTTGCACTCCCCAGAATTGAACAGTGGGCAAACCACCCACTTGTGAGACTTGAGAGACTGTGGCTTTGCACTCCCCAGGATTGAACAGTGGGCAAACCACCCACTTGTGAGACTTGAAAGACTGTGGCTTTGCACTCCCCAGGATTGAACAGTGGGCAAACCACCCACTTGTGAGACTTGAGAGACTGTGGCTTTGCACTCCCCAGGATTGAACAGTGGGCAAACCACCCACTGTAGAGACTTGAGAGACTGTGGCTTTGCACTCCCCAGGATGGAACAGTGGGCATGTGGCCCCCTCGTGGATTTGGCATCGTGCACTCAAGCGGCTGAGGTGCCCCCACTTTCCCTCCCCCTGAGGTGCCTGGTTAGTTGCTCTCTGATGCCCCTGCAGTGTTCTCTCCGTCATGGTCAGGGATCTTGTGTGGGCCTCGCCCATACCGTGTGGTCCCAGTGTTCCATGGACTTTATTAGAGCACTACCTGGACTACTATGCTTGATATATATTTTGTACATGGTGTATATATATATTTCTGCCTACTTGTTTTTAATATATTACAATGGTTACACTCATTTCCTTTTGTCTTTGCATTCTTCCGAAGTGTTTGGGGGGTGTAACTGTGATGTATTGATATGCATTAGTGTGTGTGTTGTAGTGGGTGAGGGTGGGGGTGTTGCGTGTGTATGTCCCTGTTGTTTCCCTCCCCCCTCCCCTGTGTCGTAGGTGCAGTACTCAACGTGGTCTTCGCCGCTGGCGTTCGTGCTCCTGGTAGAGGAGCAGGAAGACTATTGCAGGTAGGATTCATGGCGTCCTCATTCCTCGTGGGGTGTGTACAGGTGAGCGTTTTTCCTTCAGAATTCCTGTTTCCGCTGTGTTTTTATCCACGGTGAATCCGCCCCGGAAAAGGTGGCGGATTGGCAAGTCATAATAGTGTGGGCGGTACATTGTCTCCTGCCTGTCTGTTGGCGGTGACCGCCGCGCTGTTTGTTTGTACCGCCGTGGCGGTCGGAGTGTTAAAGTGGCTGTCTTTGTTGGCGGTTTCCGTCACGGTCGTAATTGCTATTTTTTTACCGCCGGCCTGTTGCCGGTCTTACAGCCGCTTTAACACCGTTCGCCAGGGTTGTAATGACCACCTTAGTTACTACAGGAATCTTAGGTGGGGAATTGTTTCCCTGAGCACCATTCCCCAAATTCAAAGGTGGTTCCCATTCAGGGGTAGTATGAGTAGGCATCTTCTGATATGAGGCTATTGAAGTACATCCTGACATTTTCAAAGTCGTATCTGCTTTTGCTGCACATGGAGTGCTTGTATGTGTAGGAATCAAAGGAACAAATTCTCTGGTACCTGAATTCTTTGCAGTATTTCTTGATCCTGCAACACTATTAGGTACTGCCAGATTGTACGTATTTTTTTCTCAGAGCCCTCTGATTTATACATAAGAACTACTGGCCCAATAGTAACTGGTTTTGTGAGGGCTTCAACAGTACTCACAGTGGGATCAACTGGGACACATTCTCTTAGACTCTCATTTCTTAGTTCGCAAGGCATGCTAGTAGGAATAGGTCCCACAGGACTAAGAGACTTCCTATCCGGGTAATTACCCCACTGCATCCAATACCATTGTTCCCACCATCACCTCTAGCTTCATTATTCCGAGGTGGACGCACATCCAAAAGACTATCTCCAGAATCGTCATCATCATCTATGCTCATGTCATCATGCTCCTTTAGCTTCTTCTCCTTTCATTTTCTTATTGTATTTAATTCCTCTTCTCCTTCAGCCACAACTGTGGTCAAAGCCGGAGACAGCTTAACCCCTTCTATCATATCTATCATATCTATTCTCCACCTTTTTTGCTCAGCATCCCATCTAGCATCTGCATAAAAACGCATAGCTTTATTCGTTCTTCCTTGGTATCTCTCTCTTTCACTTCACTTGAATAGCACGTTCCCAAGCTTAAGTGCTTTATACTGAGCATGTCTAGGAGGTGGACTCATTTCGTACAGCGCCCCCTCAAAGTTGCAATAATTCTTGAATGAAATGTGCCATATTGTGGGAATCTCAATGGGACATCCTTTTCCGTACCATTGATCAAGCCAAACATGTGTGAAGCCTTATATTAATCGCCATTTAATGACCAGGATGACCTTCAGGAGGGGCCACTTCGTCCTCTCTGCTAGGAATATGAACATCACCTCGGAACATGTATCACAAAACTTTAAAACATTCCATTTTTCACAAAACTTCAATTCAGTAAGAACAATGTGGTATCCACAATTCCTTGCTTCAGGGCAACCACCAGTGACAGTGCAATACTACACTAACCGACCTATACCAGCTTGGTACACTGTGACATAGACCTCACTCCTCACAACAGCCCCCCTCTTTTACAATCTGCACACATGCCCACTCCGCAATATCATGTGCACACACAAAATACAAAACCTTTGCCTGCTCTGCTAAAATTAATAGTTTCAAACACACAAGAAAGTTTGCAATCACTTCTGGTTAAACCTTGACTTGCAGGACGTTATCGAGACTAGTATAGTTTTACTCTGCACATGAAGATTCCCTATACCAATCGTCTCACATTCACACAGAGTAAGTCCCTATCTTAACTATGCTGTTGACGACGTCTCACAATGACACAACCTGTAAGCAGACAATATAATATGGTGTTTTCTACACCTTTTAAACTATCCCGGGATCCTAGGCCACGTCGGACCAGATAACCTCTTCAACCTTTTTATAAATCATCACACTTACACAACATGTAAAAACATCTCCACAAGACACCACTTATTCACACCATCCCCACCACTTATTCACACCATCACCACAACTAAACGCAAGTGCCGCAATCTACAAACCTATTAATACTTACTCTTCCGCTGCCAGTAAAACTCTCCTTCGAAACACCATGAGCCTGCTGATATTCCAAGTCCGGATATGAGCTTCGAAATTAAATACCTGGGACCAACTGTTCTAGAGCCTAGTTCCGGTTCTCCCCATTCCGAAAAGAAACCATCCTTGCCGCTACCGTCTGTTCCAGCACTAGGCCCTATTTCTAAATTCCTGGGTCCAATGAACTTTCTTCTCTGTACTAAATTCCTGGGTCCAATGAACTTTCATCTCTGTTCCGAAGGGTAAGGAGACAATGCATCAAATTATTCAGATCAAATACAGTGTATCTCAATGGTCACACATTCAATTCCAGAGACTGACTTATTGTTCAAAGGGCTTTATTTAGATACAAAGTCAAAGTTTCATATATGAGTCTCAAAATCATAGTATAAATGTACAGAATAAACAAAGGTGAATCAAAACATCACACAATATGAAATTTAACTAACGTGTTTAAGATCACTAATTCAATAGCGAAAATGCAGAAAATGAGGAGAAACAACTGATGCATAGAATTTGAATCCATGTTTTCCTGCCTGATCATTTGATAAAAAATCCCAACTATGCTAATAACTATGGGTTCAAGAAAGTAGTCAGCACACCAGAACGTCTGGAGAAGTTTCCCATCAAGAGAGATATAGTGGCCTGAAGCCACATAGAACTCAAAGTTCAAGAGAGGTATCTAAGTGAGGTCTGCTCTCAGCTAAGGACAAAGGGAATCTGAATCCTACCGCTAACTAACCACACTTAAACCTTGGTCCTTCCAAGAGTGATCTCATTAGCAAATACCAGTTAAAAAATATAGCCACAAATCATAATTTGCTAATTGACACTTCAGCCTTCTGGTGTTTCGGCGTCTACCTCAGTACACCCTCACACTTTGGAATTACACAAGAGTTACAGCTGCCAGCTCAGTATACTCCTCACATCCTCGAAAAGCATTCCGCTGGGCTATTCTTCTCATCTAAAACAATGCACTCCCTATTAACTCAATCTGAGATCCTGACACCTTCAGCTTTAGAAAAACATTCAGAAAACCAAACGCATTGAAGGTTAAAAGACAGGAAATATATGGGCCGTCACTCTGGGCAAACGAATTTAACATGAAGACACTTTCAGGTTAGATAAATTCTATAATGTCTCTTATGTCAAATATATAATGATTATAAAGAATAATATTTCTAAAACATTACAACATAAACATTCTTTAAAACAATGATAAAATATGGCATACATGAAACTTTGCATTCATCTGGGCACTTTGCTCGTATAGTTTACTGCGCACCACTTATAAATAAAACCTTTTTTTAATGAGGCAGAAAACACCCTTTCATTTCACATTTTAATGGGGGTAATGGCACAGCCAGGTTACGCTCTCTCACTGTATAATTGTCATAGCAACTGTAAGAAACTTGGACAATGTCACTACATTTATGTAGTAAGTGTCAGGATCCACCTTGCCCTAGTAGCCCATTCAATCTTCTGTGTTTTCTGTGACTAGGGAGGTGGGGTCAGGAGGAGAATCCACACACATCACACACACTCACATCACAGATATGTTTTAATCACACTCATGTTGCAGACATGTCTACTCACACTATGGCATCATGCTAGAACACCTCCCAGTTCCTGACTAGGAACTACCCTATTGGTGGTTCCGAGGTTACACAAGACTTGGATGTCTCAGCGGCCATCTTGGGTGTTAAGGCTATAAATAACCACACCTTGCTTGGCAATCCGGTACCATAAACAGCAACTCCTCCTGAGCATCTCTACATACCTGCCTTTGCGAATCCTGGTCCTGCACAGCCCCATAATCACTCTCCAGTTCCAGCAGCGGTAACCCAGGGACCTGAAGCAATCACCTGGAAAAAGAGAAAAGGAAAAGAAAGCTAAGTACAGAATTGAGCAAGCATGGGTGTAAGTTTGGGGCAATCAAAGACTATTACAAAGATGGAAATGAAAGGCACAAATTCAATGACTGCAAGCCTCAAACCTAGAACTTGTGGGGAAGTCCTCCCCGTAATCACAATCTGCAGCAAGCTTTGGGGGTCATTGAATACTGGCATGAGAGGCTAGTATGAGAGTGGTCTTGTAAAAAAAAAAGGAATGTACAATGAGCTCTAAGCCACACAATACAGAGCAGTTTATCAGCTTGACTAGTGGTGGGGCGGCTGAAACCCATAGAATGAAAGAGTTGAGTGAGTGAGATTGCCCATAGTGTGAATGAGGTGCGAGTAATAATCCATTGCAGAAACCACAGCCTTCAGCTCTGAGTACAAGAGATTACAACAGCCCCTCAAGTTATCCCTATCCACCCAGACGAGTTTGAGCCGACTTCAGAACTCTGCACTATTCACATTTCTATTTGTCCTATTTGCCCATCTTACACAGCTACTGTTCCACAGCACCAGAAATTCAGCAACTCCAGGATACAAGACCATCATACTGGTTCATGACACACTGCTTCCTAAGAACAGACCTTGCAGAGGGCAGACACAGGCAGACTAGAGCGGACGCAGGAGCAGCTTCTCTTCCCCACCTTACATTGTTTTCTTCCCCCATTGCCCTTGGTGCTTCCTTTTGGTGGTTTGTTTGAACGCTCACCAGGGTTAGTACAGTTGGGCATTGGCGGATTATTCCTCAGAATAGCGCTCCTACTGAGTATGACAAGCCAAGGTCAGTGCTTACTTATTTGGTTACAAAGTACTGAGTTAGCTGACAGATTACCAATCACACTATTTTCTAATCAGCTTGAGCAGTAGATACTGCTATGGTTCTTGGAACCATTTTAGACACAATCACAGCCTTACAGGAGGACGTTCAAGCTTCTAGGATGGAAAATCAAAAACTGCGGAAAAAGCTAGGAATAGTCAGAGGGGAGGTGGCTGGGTTAGCCTTCGAGGGGAAAGTAGAGACAGGGAAGAATGCTAATCCTTTGCGACCATGGACCTTGCTGCTGCCTTTTTACCGACCTGGTAGCTCCACTAATCAGACTGTCATTCCCCTAAGCCTGGTGCTTCATCCATCCCAGGTGGGATACCTCAACATACACCCTGTACTATCCAGGTTTTATACCCACCCACCATTACCTTAGCCCCTCCTAAGCATTTTTATGGGAATTTCAAGAAATATGCATTTTTTATGAACCAGTATAAATTACACTTCCTGTGCCAACTGTTAGCCCTCCCAGATGAGCAATCCAAATTTGCCTTAGTGTTGTCCTACTTCGGTGGTAACGCAGCAATGTGATCTATTTCATTGATAGAAAAATGATCCTGTACTATATCATTTCAATACATTTTGAACAAAGATGCAAAAACTATTGAAAGAAAGGCATATATGTTATCTTTGGATAATGAATTACTAGCCTTGAAACAAGGTTCACAAGACCTCCTCGCTTACATCACCACATTCAGAAGGCTAGTGGTAGAAATTGAGTAGGCAGAAGAAAAAAGAGGGTATATGTTCTATCAAGGTCTTCGGGGGGGAGTTGAAGGATGTGTTGGCCCAGGTAATAAACCTTCCTACTGACTGCGAATAATTAATCACGCACAGTCTTCAACTAGATCATTGTTTATCTGTAAGAAAGAGTGACAGAAATAATGCAGAGTCATAGATTTTATTTTTACATCCCAGAAAGTCTTCCACGAAAAAGTCCTCAAGAGCATCTGGTGTGGAATCTATGCAGGTAAGAGGAGTATGAGGTCCAATATCCTCGGAATAGAGAGAGCTGTGCAGAAAAGTCAAGTTATATTTATAATGTTGTCGTAGGGGTAATTTTATGAAAGACTCAAGGACCAAAGCCACAGAAACCAAAACCACAGCACTAAATCAGGCAGTGGTCATGGCAGACCACCCAAACTACACCCAAGAGCCAGAAAAATGAAGCCCTCGAGTATGCCTTAGGTTACATACCCGAGAGTAAACATTGAAAAAGTCTCAGCTCAGTTGGCGACACCTTGGAAAACACAATTGCGCATCTGAACATACTAGTAGAACTTTTACTCCCCAGTGGCAGGTGTGCGCACATGTCCACATTACTTGATTCCTTAGCTATCGGACATTTTGTAGATCAGATGTTTTCCACACAAATTTCCAGTAGAAAAGAAGACAGTGCTAGAATCAGCAAATTCTGTAGATGGCTCCACCCTAACATCAGGACCAATATGCTGTCATACCCATGACCTAGCCATCAATATTGGCACAGCACATGCTAAGACGATTCATGGATGTCCCACAATTTACGTTATGTTTAGGACTGGCATGACTAACCCTCCATTACCTATTAATACATTGGTCCACACGTTCTGTAGAGCTAACCTCTAGTTTTTGAGAGCAACATTGGGTTTCATTAGGATTCAGGAACACGCAAGCCCGCCAAATTGTTGTCGCATGGCAGTGTGAATTCACAGATTTGTTGTGTAAACACCCTACTCAACTGCTACAACACTTATAAGGCAATGTTTGATAAGGAAGGAGTCAGTCAACTTCCTCAACATTGCAACTGTAACTGCTGCTTAGATTTGCTCAATTCCATGCAGCCACATAGATGAGCTTAGCGATCTGAAAACGGAACCTCTGAAGCGCTATATAGAAGAAAAGTTTGCATATCTTGCATTTAGATTTATTCGGCATTCCCAGTCTTCGTCCTTCTCACCTCTCTTTTTTGTCTCCAAGAAGGAAGGGGACGTCTGCACATATATTGATTACTGGGCCATAAACAAAGTAACACTTAAAAACAGATACACATTACCGTTAATTCCTGGCTTGTTGGACCAGATTAAGAAGGCGGCCATTTTTACCAAGCTAGATCTCTGGGGAGTATACCATGTGGTCAGAGTCTGGCATGGCGACAAATGTAAGAGCACATTTCAGAACAAATTCAGGCTCTTTGAGTACTAAGTAATACCCTTTGGACTCTGTAATGCCCCAGCAGCTTTTCAGTATTTTATAGACGATGTTTTAAGAGGCTATCTTGATGTCTTCTGCATCTTCTATATTAACAATATTGTCATCTTTTCAAACACTTATGCATCTTCTAAATGAACGCTATTTTCATCTTTTTAAACATCGTGCAAGACCCCATAGAACATGTGCAAGTAGTCCTCGCTCGTCTTTAACAGTACCACCTGTTTTCCAAACTTGAGAAGTGACGGTGTGCTGCAGGATGCATACTCACATGTTTGTTGGACCCCAGTTTAGGCGCTGTCCTCCGGCTTCCATGCACCGCTTCCTAATTGCTCGGCATCGACTCAGAATTGCGGAGGGTCCCTCCTTGTCATCAGAAGCATCTGTTCACTTACTTCTGCATCTGCGTATCCACAGAATTCCTGCAAAAGACAAAGACATTGTTTAAGCGGAAATCTACAAAATGTGGTGATATTTAAGAATTGTATAAAACTCAAAGGATAAAAATACTCATCTAATGGAATCTTTTTGATGGGACTGGTGAAGTCAACCATTTTCTGTTATTTTCTACATACATTCATTTTCAGTACAAGTTTTTACGCAAACAGAGACTTATATTAAGGTCATTATTACTTACAGATAACATTGATTAATGAAGAGTGATTCACAGCAAAGGCAATGTTTTATATGTACATCATGTTTCAGGAGATAAAAACTGATTTAAGCAGGTGTTAGAGATTAATGTTTAATTCTTATACATAATAATCAAACTTTACCTTTTGAGTTAATGGTCTTGAGTTCTGTCTTGTAAGCATAAAGTATGGATAAGTCCAGCCTACAGAAACCAGCACGTAAAAGGGAGGAGGGACATTAGGTAATCTAAGTGGGTTACATAAATTGAAAAGGAATCACAAAGAATATGTTCTAAATTCTAAGGTTTGTTTTTTATGTTTTTAGAAACTTTAAAAGATGATTTACATCGCAAGGTGGAAACTTGGTGCTGGCCTTGGTGAAGATCCGTCACTTTTTCCCGGTGGGTCAGACATGACTTCTCTAGAGTCTGTTTGGTTTTCAGGGAAGTAGGGAATTACATTGTGTCCATTTCAATCCTGCAGAAAGGTATTAGGCCTGACAAGAAGTGCTTGTTTCACGTCCCCAAGATTGAGTTTTTGGTTTATGTAATACACCCTCCACCATAATTCATCCTCTAACCAGAATACTCCAGAAAGGCATTCTTTGCCAGAGGCTCAAAGAAACCAACTGGGCCTTTGAGGAGTTAAAGACAAGATTAGTGCAGGCGCCAGTACTGTGACATCCTGATGTTGCATTGTAATTTATTCTGAAAGCACATTGTCCCAGTTTGCAGGAATTAGTACAAACAACTGTCTTGTATTTGTTATTCCATTCTTAATATTTTAGTCAAACAAATATAGGGATGATGAAACCCCTGCATTGGTTAATCCTTCTTTTTTTTCTTTTTAGTACCGTTGGCCATTGGAACCACTATTCCAGAGCGTGGCCCTCAAGAGAAGAGAAGAACTCAGGTAAGTGTTGTTATGTTAAGTACAGTCAATGTCAAGGTTTTTGCCTAGGTGAGAGATTTTCATCCTGTGCCTAATTGTATTTTAGTGCTATCATCACCATGTGGGGAAAATAAAACAGAAGACCATAGCCATTAGAAGATAAATGTTACATCAAAACCAACTACAAGAAAAAACATAAACACAACTCTTTTGAAATATTGCCATTTACATGGAATGTCTTTCCCTCATACACCCAAGCGCAACCCTTTTTAACTCCATGGGATTGTTTGTTTAGTCTGTCCCCACTAGTTCCTTTTCCCACCTCCCGCTTCTACCCAGGAGCTGATTGCCTACCTGAGTGAGCCACGTTACTCCAGGAACGTGGTGGGGTGATTCATCTCAACCGTGGTCTCCTGGAGTCCTGGTCTTGCCGTCCTTGCCCCCTGCTTTGTCCTCGCCTCTTGCGACTTGTCCTCCTTCAACAGTTTCTTCTGTGTCTCGGGAAACATCCAGCGTGCCTTCCAAACTTCTCTGCTCCTTAAAGGGCCTGCTTCCTTTTTCTTCCTCCCAATCAATCGAATCGTCTTAGTCCTTGTCTGGCCTCCACTCCCGTAAGGAGAAGGAGAGGGAGTGTTCTCCTATTTGTCTCGTCCGGTCCCGCCTGACCCTCGGGGGATGGCTGCAAACAGAAAACATTATGTTCAGCAGGGGCCCTTTGGACACCCCACATACACCAACGGGAATCGTCCACTCCGTCTTCTTTGGTAAGTCCATATTCACCCTCCTCATGAGAGGGATGCTTCCAGTTTAGCATTAGAAAGAGGTCAGATACACCCTGTGGCATATTTTTCACATACTTTGACCCCTTGCAAGATAGAATATGGCATATCTGACAAGGAATTGCTGTTGATAAAAAAAGTATTTGAAGAATGTCACCTTTACCTCACGGGGTTAAGCATACCATCAAAATATATACAGATCATAAGAATTTACAATTCCTTAAATCAGCTTGCACCCTCACTCCTTGCCAATTGCAGTGGTCTTTATTTCTCTCAGATTTTGATTTTACCACAGCCTAGAAGCTGGGGGTCCAAAACAGTAAGGCGAATGCCTTATCACGGTCATATGACACCCAAGAAGAAAAACCACAAGGAGATCCTCCGCTAATCCTACAAGAAACAGCCACATTGCCCAACGCTGAAGGGCCCAGAATTGCTATTGTAAACAAAGAATGTTTTAATGGACTTGCAACATGACTAAAACCCATATACACCAGCGAGTGGCTATTAAGACCGATAAGACTTGTACTGTAGACAAGGTGGTTATGGTACCATGGTCATACTATTTACATACCATCATCGATCTCCAGTTCCAAGTCATACAATGGGCAAATGATCCGAACTTAGCAGTCTGGGGTTGGTAAAGACCAAGGACCTCATTACAACTTTGGTGGGCTTTTCGCAAGACCCCTGTGGTGGCGGCCGCCAAAAGACCTCTACAGGGGCGGTAATCCGACCACCCTATTAAGAGTCACACACTGAAGACTGCCAAAAAACAGCCACAAATTTGACATCACTGGGACACTGGAGGGCAGGAAACAGGCTGTTCCAGCACCACCAGCCCAACAACTTTCCAACCACCAGATTTCACCCCACAAATCACCACAGCGGTTCTTCTATGGCAGAAAACCATTGGCAGTCTGAACCGCAGCACTCAAGAACTCACCTCAGAAAGAAAACACCACCACATTGGACAGCTCGAATACCCCACACCTGACACATACACACACACACCAGACACACCCACTCACAACACTACATAACAGCCCCCCATACGACCCACAATCCTTTATGACAAAAACACATACACAGATAGCAAGGGCACACAAATGCATTACTTAGCACATATAGACCATAGGCACGTATACACTTCGCACACACCACACAACTACACGATCAACACTATACACACACACACCACAACTGCACACTAACACCACACCCTACACCACACACACACCCAAACACCCCTACCCCCATCAAGCACCCTACACTGCACCCTGAAACACACAACACCCTTCCACAACACTACCACCATGTCCCATCAAAAGCACCCACGCTTTACTGACAATGAGTTGAGGGTCATGGTCGATGAAAACATCAGGGTAGAGCCACAACTGTTTGGAGCACAGGTACAGCAAACAGCCATTGCTAGGAAAATGGAGTTATGGCAGAGAATAGTGGACAGGGTCAACTCAGTGGTCAACCATATACTCACAAGGGAGGACATCAGGAAGAGATGGAACGACCTACAGGGGAAGGTGCGTTCTATGATATCCAGACACCAAATTGCTGTGCTGAAGACTGGCGGTGGGCCCCCACCTCCTCAACAGAGCACAGATCGTGGGAGGAGAAGGTCTTGGACATTCTGCTTTCAGAGGGCCTGACTGGAATACCCGGAGGACTGGACTCTGATAAGCAACTAACACCCCCGGCACTAAATCGAACGGTCCAGCATGCCTCCTCACCGCCCAATCACTCCCCAATACACCTTGTCTTCCACTACACCTCCCACCTAATCACCTAATGCTCCTCTCCTGCATGCCACTCACCACCCAGCCCCAATGCCCACACAGTCCCTGCCAAGTGCACAGATAACACTTCCAATTACAATCACTATGACTCCCACAATGTACCTGCCCATCCCCATCAAAACCTGCAATGTGCACCTCACATCACATCTCTTGCATGTATGACTGTAGCACCAGCAACACCAACTGGATGCTTCGACTGAGGACCACTGCATGGCAATAACACCAATGCAAAAGCACAACACAATGCCAAACAACACCAAACACAGACACAGCGCTGTCATCAAACCTAAGGCCCAATAATCCAGATCAACAACCCAGAAATGGACTGAGCATGGGCTTGTAGGTAAGAAGGGATACACCATGCACAACATGCACAGACAGTGCAAGCAATTTTGCATACACATACATTACACCCCTCCAACATGGACACCATGCTGCAATGTACAGCTAAGCCCACTCAGAACTAGCAAGCCTGAATTGCCACATGCTAACAGGGCACACCTGTCATGTCAGCCATCACACAGGAACAGAACCCCCCCAACGACCTAAAGTACCAAGACTGACCGACAACAGCCTCTAAGGAGCATGGTACATATGTCACAATCCAATATCCACAAACTGTGTTAGCAGTGCTGCACCTGTCATTGTCATTGCTGCTGGGAAGCCACTGTATGCATCAGACAAAGGCACAACCATTCACACCTACACCATTTAACCCTCTCTCACTCCATCTACAGGTACCCCTACCAATGCCACCATGGAGAGGATACCAGTGACTGCCAGCTCTCCTCAGGATGAAGGCCCCAGTGAGGCCCACACCACTGGATGTCTGGACAGTGACGACCTACCTGGCCCATCTCGGACCCCTGGTCGGCCTACCACTCGCTGCCTCACCCTGCCCACATCAAACGCCCCCTCTACCCTTGGCACTAACATCACAGCCAACCCTTCGTCCCTAAACCTGTGTCCCGAGGACTGTTCAATCAATGGTGTGCCCCACAGTACAGGGACCTGAGTTGACCCCTCACACCCAAGACAATGATGGTCCTGCTGACACTGGGAGTGGGCACACTGGCACAGGTACATGGGGGCAGAGGGTGTGGGAGGGAACACGTGGGCGAGATGACCAGGCACCCAAGGCAGTCACCTGACCAGGAAGCCATCTTCCAAGTCCTGGAAGCATACCGTCAAACCCAGGACAGGATGGGTTAGATCATCAACTTATTGGGGGAAAACTAAACAGTGCAGGGGGAACACCACCAGGAGATCATGCACCAGTGGCAGGCCCACAATGCCACCACTGCCGCCATTGCAGGGGTGCTCAGGGACATTAACACCACCCTGCGTACTTCCTCCACCTACCAGCAGGCCCCTTTCACTAGCCATATCACACCTGAGCCCTCAACATCTGCAGCAGCTAGTGGAATGGAGCCCCTGCCAGGGGACCCATAGTCCACAGGCACCTCTCCCTCTGTAGCTGGAGACCCCCCACCCCCTCCCACAAACGTGGGTGCCCATCCAGACATCTGGCTGCAGTAGATGCCAAGACAAAACCCGCTGCCAGGAAGTGACCCACTCCTGATGTTTTCTCCCTTGTGTGCCACTGAGATACCCTGTAGACGGTTCAATGACATTCCTCCACTTTCCAATGGCCCTTGGACCTGTGCTACCTACAGCTGTGCCACCTACTCTGATGATTTCAACCATGACCCCACTCATCCCCTGTGTGACAATTAATGCACAATAAACACTGTAGATCATAGAAAATGCATATGTGTCTTTATTTGTACATATACAAAAGTTTGGTCAGCAATATGTTTTGTGGGTATGGCCCCCTAAACCAACAAGCACTGTAATGGACAGCAAAGAGAGGCATCCTCTGCAGGAGACACAGAACAACAGACATGTCCCAGGCCAGATGTAAGGAAGTCACTAGTCCTGCCACACACCAGAGCATATCCACTGAGCCAACCTGTGAAAAGACCATGACAGAGTTGTGCCCAGTGTGGATTGCCAAATAAACAGAGCACACCAGATGTCACTTCTACATCACCTGTCTAAAGGAATACATCACATAACACTGTAGCTGGCATCTGTTATGGACTCATCTCTACTCTAATCAGTTACCAAAGGCTAATGAACATGAATGCCTCAAGCAATATGTAGGCGAGGCAAAGGTTCACAGTAGATAGTTACTTGCTGGAATGACATGAGAACAGGAGAATGCTGGACACATAGCACAATACAGGCCTGTTCATAGGAGATGTGATACTTGCAACCTGCATAGAGTACACATGTAGAGAATAGAAACTTTAACTCTGCACCTTACATGCAATCAGTCACCTCCCACAACACACACATAGGGATAGGACCACATTATACCACCACCGATGATTCTAATCAGGAGGACCAGGGACACCAAACACTGTGGAAATACAACACTTGGACGTACACACACAACATACCTGCATGTTACTGGAAGTACTGATTGATGATCTCTGTTCCGTAGTCAGCTGCACCTTCCTCATCTGCCTCCTCATCACTTTCCATGTCTGCATCAGAAGCCACTGGTGCAGCTGCCTTCTCATCATCAGCTAGTAGTGGTATCTGATGTCTCAGGGCTAGATTGTGGAGCCTGCAGCAGGCAACTATGATCTGGCATGCCTGTTGGGGAGTGTAGAGGAGGGCACCTCCAGAGATGTCCAGGCACCTGAATCTTGCCTTCAGTAGGCCAAATATCCTTTCAATTACACAGCTTGTCCTGCCGCAGGCCTCATCGAAACATAGTTCCCCTTCCGTGGCAGGGTACCTCACTGTTCTCAACAGCCAGGGAAGGTTAGGATAGCCATAGTCATCTGTGTGCCCAGATGTGGGACCTGTTACAATACAGGTACAGACACTGAGAAGATTGTGATGACAGATGCCAAAACAGAAACACGCATCCAAATGCATACATACCAATGAGCCAAGCCCCCTCTCTCTGTAGACATGCCATCATGTGTGGGACATTGCTGTTTCTCAGAATGAAGGAATCATGCACAGATCCTGGAAACCTGACTGTCACTTGGAATATGTACTGGTCAGCCACACACAGCATATACATTGATGGAGTGGTAGTCTTTCCTGTTTCTATACATCTGTTTTTTGGCACTGGGAGGGACCAAAGCTATGTGGGTGCCATCTATGGCCCCTATCACATGAGGGATGTGTCCCATCTCATAGAGGTCTGCCTTCACAAAGGCTAAATCCGCACGATGGGGAAACCTAATTTAGCTGTCCAGTAGTTTCAAGAAAGCACACAGTACATCCTTTAAAACAAGACAGAACATGGGCTGTGACGTCCCTGCTGCCAAGCCAACTGTATTCTGAAAGGAGCCTGTGGCAAGAAAGCGTAGCACTGACTGGACTTCAACTGTGGGAGGGATGGGTTAAGGATTACGTAAGGTAGGCAAGATTTCTGGCTCCAAATGGGTACAAAGATCCATGATGGGGTGACGATTCAGATGATAGGTCTAGAAGATATGCCTCTCCTCCAGTTCGACTAGCGGAAGGTACAATGGTGCATATCTCAATCTCCTCCTGAAAGGCCATCTAGGATAGAGGAGAGAATTTACAATGTGAGAAGCAATCCACACATGTCAGTTGGGCATGTCCTCATCGCACACGCCTAACACTGTAGACATGCTTTGCACTGCCGACACACACTATATTGGGCATGCTGTGAGGCATGGGCACCATCTTTGCTGCACATTGCTGGCCCCGATCAACAGTTTGTATCACACATCACTTGTGTGATGTTTCATATCTGGTACACTGAGCTGTCCTGCATTGAGCAGATATGTAGTCATGCTATATACCTATATGGTTACACCGTCTATGAGGTTCTGAGCATCTGGACATGCACGTCATGTGACAACTAGCCATATGACGTCACTGTCTCATACATCCCACATGTATCAGCCTACCCATGATGTCACAACATAGGCCTGCTCTGCATTCTGGTAAAAAAAAATGTGTATGGCTCACTTATATTGGTGCAGCAAGGCATGACATGTGCATAAAATCGCAGCCGCCTGTCCTGCTGCACAGGACAGTTGGAAGTGAACTTTGGCGTATGTCGTCATGGCGGGAGGCGGTTGAAACTGCCATACAATTTCTCATTGGTTAACATTGCTGCCTATGGGGGACTGGAGCCAGTGGCTATCACCACTGGCGGTGATGGCCCTGTACACGGTTGCCGTGACTGCCATTTTCTGCAGCCTTGCTCACTTGACTCCTGACACTCTTGCAAGCAAGACCCCCACGACGTGAGCTGCTGTGTACTGTCTCTGGGAGCCATCATGCCATGCAATGCCCCAGCCTCCACCCAAGAAGAGCTGGAGAAGCTGGTGGAAGGGGTCCTACCCTTGTATGAACAGCTGTATTGGGCACCCTAGGAGCAGGTGAGCCCAATGCATAGTAATGTGTGATAGGGGTGTATGTGAGGGTGAATGGCGTAAGTGTGGCGGTCTGGGAGTACATGCATGCAGGGTGCATGGAGCTAAGGCGTGCAAACCGTGACAATGGGTATGTGTGGGCATTTGGTGAGTCTGCTGTTTATAATCCACTGTTATTGGTATGGTGCCAGTCTACATGACTTTCTTCTTCTGCCTGTGTCACCTATGCAGGTAAACGCCCATCAGAAAAAAAGGGACCTGGCGTGCCATCGCCAAGCAAGTGCGGACCCTGGGGGTCCATGCCCGGTGGAGCATCCATTGTTGCAAGCGGTGGGAGGACCTGAGACGCCGGTCCCGGATGACTGCGGAGGCCCAGCTGGGAATGTCCTCCCAATGAGGGAGAGGTGCCCTTCGGACCTGCCCCACCCCCCAATGTCCTGCCTTTTAGAGGTGGCTTGCCCTGAGGTGGATGGGCGTTTGAGGGCAGCACTGCAGCCACAAGGGGGTGAGTACTGACTGTATCCTGGAACTCGGCTGGCCTTAAATGGGACTGGTTGCCTCACTGCAAGCATTTTGACATTGTTGTTTATGCTACATGTTCATCGTCGATTGGCAATGGGTATTTGGCAACCTGGCAGAGTATCTTTAGTAGATGTGTTGCCATGCTGTACTGTCAGTGAATGTACATCTCACTTTTCCATTTCCCTCCATGTCTGTAATGTGGATATGCACTGAGGACGTAGGCACATGTCTGACTCCATCCTGGCCATGCAATGGATTTGAGTGTTTGGATCACCCTAAGCATTTTGTATGACCAGATCCATCCATCTGCAATAGTGGCTCTGAGGTCTCAGGCCACTCCCATCTATGTTGCCAACCTGTAAATGCTACTTTGTGACTCTCCTTTTATCATTGGGACTATGCACATCATGTACTGTATCTGTATTGACAGGTTGTGGGGCTGCCAATACAGTTCCACCACACAAATAGCCCTCATGGGACAGGAGTAAAGACCTGATAGCTAACTAGGCATACATGAGTGATCTGCTGACTGTAGGGTATGTGTAGGTAGCCAAACTGGGACACTGCAATATGTAGAATATATGTGGCCTGATTGCACAGATCATGCATTCCTAGGAGCTATACTTGGGGGGATGTGGCCTTCAAACCTATGGGATGGTACTAGAGGTGGTAAGTGCCCTAGGTGATCCCTAATTTTTACCATGGTGTGTACATGACATGTATGACAAAGCCCTAGAAATTACACTGCTGCAATGCTGAGTAACTGTCCACATCATGTCAAGATGGAAATCTGGGGGCACATCCGATGGCCTGTGATTATTACAGCTTGACTTGGGCAATATGTAGTGCAAATAATGAGTGGTTTGGGTTTGCATGACACATGGTGTGTTGATGTGATTCACATTTTGGATTAAAGTCCTCTTTACAACCCTGGCGGTAAATGGCGCCTACTGCCGTGCTGGCTGCCGTCAATATACCGTGACTGCGGCGGAAATCCGCTACGGCTATTATGACCCACACAGAGAAATCCGCCTCTATACAGACACCCACACACGTCCGCCACACCTAAGGTCAGTGATAAATAGGTGGTACCAAAACCCACACCGTTCCGCCAGCAGGAACACGCCCACAGTATCACGACCCACAAATCACCACAGCGGTCTTTCAACAGCGGTAAGCCATTGGCGGTACACACCGCCACGTTCAAAATACACTCACATTTACAAAACACCACCACATTGGACAATTCAAACTACACACACTTGACACATATACACATACTACACCCACACACCCAATCCAATATAAAACACACACTCACATTAACCACAACCCTTTTTGACCCAATGGATTTGACAACTGAGAGAGAGAGACAAGGCAGGAGCACCCACTCAATCAGAGGCACAGAACACCATCACCCATACACCATCCACGCACCTCACACCACACACCACAACACATCACCCCACACATCCTCACACCTACCACTCACACCACATCCATGGCACCCCAAAGACAGCCCAGGTTTTCTGAGAAGGAGCTAAGGGTCATGGTGGAGGAAATCATCTGTGTAGAGCCACAGCTATTCGATCACAGGTGCAGCAGACGTCCATTGCAAGGAAGATGGAGCTATGGCGGAGAGTCGTGGACAGGGTCAACGCCATGGGACAGCACCCCAGAACAAGGGATGACATCAGGAAGAGGTGGAACGACCTACGGGGGAAGGTGCGTTCCGTGGTTGCAAAACACCAGGTAGCAGTACAGAGGACTGGCGTTGGACCCCCACCTCCTCCCCCACAACTAACAACATGGGAGGAGCAAGTCTTGGCAATAATGCATCCTGAGGGCCTCACAGGAGTAGCAGGAGGACTGGCTCCGGTAAGTCAAATCTTTACTACTAAATCCCCCACCCTACCTGCATGCCATCACAAACTCCTACCCCAAACTTCACCCCCATCACTCCACCACCTCACATATACCTCACCATCACAACTAACCCATCCCAATACCAAGCCCTGCATGCAACACCTATGCATGGACACCCATCACAGACCTGCATGGACACCCATCACCACAGCATGTCCATAACAGAGATTCACCCAGCCCACAAAACCACCACAAACACAAGGCCAAGCTGACAGGGAAATCACAATCATACAGGGAAACACACCCAAGCACAAGATGGCACACGCAGATACATTAACACTGCATTTGCATCTCCACAGGACCCCTACTCAATGTCACCGGAGAGGAGGTGCCAACTACAACCAGTCCACCCCCTGAAGAGGCCCAAAGTGATGACAGCAGCTCTGCACGCCTGGATCAGGATGACCAACCTGGCCCATCATGGACCTCTGGACAGTCGGTTCCCCTGCCACAGTCCCAACCCACCACAGAGCCTCCCCCCTCAGGAAACACCAGCACAGCACCCACCCAGCGGTCCCATGCCTCTGTCCCCAGGACACGTCAATCAGCAGTGTGTCCACCACTAGAGGGACCCCAGGCAACCCCACAAACATAGGACGATCATGGACCTGGGGTAAGTTACAGTGGGCACACGGTTCAGGGGACAGAGGCACAGGACAACATGGAAGCTGGGAGGACTGCTGTGCGACAGGGGGAGGACAGGCCCAGGGAACCCACTCTCCATGAGGCTCTCTCCAACATCCTGGGAGCATACCACCATTCCCAGGAGACCATGGGCCAGATACTGGCCAAGCTGCAGGAGACCCAGCGGCTGCAGAAGGGACAGTCCCTAGGGATCAGGGATGACCTAACAAACATCTACACCATCCTGGTCACCATTGCAGGGGTGCTGGGTGACATGGCCAAGACCATGAGGGAGGCAGTGGCACAACAACGGGCCCCTGACACTAGCCACACAGATGAACAGCCCTCCACCTCCACCAGGCGCTAGTGGACAGGAGGCACCGCCACAGGACCAACAGACTACCAGCACCCCACCCCCTGCAGAAGTAGAACCACCCTGCAAACGGTCCAAGCAGAAGATAGAGAACATTGCCAAGACCCCTGCCAGGAAATAAGTCTCTCCTGATTGTCACCCTTCTGTCCCACTATGTCACCCTGTCCACCTTGAACTGCCATTATTCCCCTTCCTATGCCCCCTTGTACAATGCACCTGTGATACCAAGAGACTGGACTCTAACTGGACCTTCCTCCACCATCACCCCTGCCCATTGCACATCCCCCTCTACTTATGAGCACTGAAATAAACATCCTTGGATCAAATACAAGTACGCAGTCTGTCAATTGATTGCAATATGTATTAGGTTAACAAGCTGTAAACATTTCAATCCAGATGTCCAGTTATATATACAGTGGTATGACCTGTAGTGGGCAGCAGTACACATAGCAGGAACCAAAGTGGGGCACAGGGATCTGAAAATAGAGATGGCAAAGGGTAAAGTCAGTGGCCAGAGACATAGGGTAAGAGGCTGTCTTGTACAATGTCCAACAGTTAACTGAAATGTAATATGAACGTACAATGTCTTACCTGTGTGTCACTGGAAGTATTGCAGAAAAATGTTGCTCCTGTTGTCAACATCTTCTTCCTCTGCCTCCTCTTCCTCACTGTCCATAGGCTCCACTGCTGCCACAAGACCATCTCCAGTCTCATCCTCCTGCAGAAAAGGCACCTGGCGTCTCAAGGCCAGGTTGTGCAACATGCAACAGGCAACGATGATCTGGCACACCTTCTTGGGTGAGTAGTACAGGGATCCACCAGTCAGATGGAGGCACCGGAATCTGGCCTTCAGGAGGCCAAGGTCCGTTCGATAATCCTCCTTGTACGCCCACGTGCCTCATTGTAATGTTCCTCTGCCCTTTTCCTGGCATTCCTCACTGGGGTCAGTAGCCATGAGAGGTTGGGGTAACCAGAGTCACCTGCAAATATCGAGGGATACCTGTTAGACACACACTAACCCTTAGGGACCACCCCATACCCAGACACCTACTCATACTGTGTGGGGACCTTGGGCTCACCTATTAGCCACACCCGGTGCCTCTGGAGTTGGCCCATCACATATGGGATGCTGCTATTCCTCAAGATAAAGGCGTCATGCACAGAGCCAGGGTATTTGGCATTCACATGAGAGATGTACTGGTCCGCCAAACACACCATCTGCACAATCAGAAAGTGATAGCTTTTTCTATTCTTGAAAACTTGCTCATTTCTCTTGGGGGGGGGGAACAAATGCCACATGTGTACCACCAATGGCACCTATGATGTTGGGGATATGTCCCAGGGCATAAAAGTCAGCTTTCACTGTGGCCAAATCCTCCACCTGGGGGAACACGCTGTAGCTGCGCATGTGTTTCAGCAGGGCTGACAACACTCTGGTCAACATGTTAGAGAACATTGGCTGAGACATCCCTGATGCCATGGCCACTGTTGTTTGGAAGGAACCACTTGCCAGGAAATGGAGCACCGACAGGACTTGAACTAGAAGGGGGATACCAGTAGGCTGCTGGATAGCTGACATCAGGTCTGGCTCCAATTGGGCACACAGTTTCTGGGTTGTGGCATGATCAAGTCTAGAGGTAATGATAATGTGTCTGTCCTCCATTGTTGCAAGGTCCACCAGGGGTCTGAACAATGGAGAATGCCGCCATCTCATATGCAGCCTCAGCGGATGGAGCCTATGGAAGAGAACGGTGAGCAGAGGGTCACATTCCCACATCTATTGCACTAATGCTGTTTTTTAACTTTACAGAAACAAAATGTGAATCCTAGAATCAGTTGCTGTGCCAATGTCTGCTGTAATGCAGTTAGGTGCCATGCCCTGTGGCCCCCTGAAATGGAGGATGCCTGACCTGTGAGGAGGGACAAGTGGAAATGAGGTAATTGTGCTGGCGATGTGCGCCTTCGTGGTAGGCGGTCGACGACCGCACCGCAACTTCGCATTGGTTATGATTGGGCCTTATGGGTTCAAGGAGCCAATGGCGATGTATGCCGTCGGTGACGGTATGCACCGCCGTGGACGTGACCGCCATTTTCTATCTATTCACTCACTTGCTACCTGACCTTCAACAGGAGAGGACTTTCACTGCAAGTGCTGCTGTGACCTGTGTCTGGAAGCGACAATGGCTCAAGTGTCTGGGGAAAGGGCCCCTGCCTTCACTGCGGAGGAGTTGGAGCAACTGGTAGAATGGGTCCTACCCCAGTACACATTACTCTACGGTCCTCCAGATAAACAAGTGAGTACACTGCGAGCATGATGCGTGGCCCAGGAATGTATAGAGTGCTGTGATGGTAAGCCACATGCTGGGAGGTGCTGAGGCATCCTGGCCAGAGTGCAGCATGTAAGGTGGTCATTGTATGTGCGTCAGGGGATGGGTGGGAACTGGTGGCCAATGAGTCTGACGGTCCAGATGGGTGAATAATTCCCTTTTCTGCTGTCTTTTCCCTCCAGGTCAGCGCCCACCACAAAAAGGGTATTTGGCGTGCCATTGCCGAGGTGTGGACCCTGTGGGTCTTTCACAGGTGGAGCACCCACTGCCGCAAGAGGTGGGAGGACCTGCGCCGCTGGTCAAAGAAGATGACGGGGGCCCAGCTGGGGCTGGCCTCCCAACAAGGAAGGGGTGCCCGTCGCACCATGACCCCCCTGATGTTCCGCATCCTGACGGTGGCCTATCCGGAGCTGGATGGGCGCTTGAGGGCATCACAGCAGCCACAAGGGGGTGAGTACAGATTCTGAAAGCTGGCTTTGCACACGTTAGGAGGTACCTGGGTGGGGGATGTGGGCTGTGGGTGCCCCTAGGCCAGGGCGATCATGGCAGGGTAGGTCCCTTGTTGGGCAGGCTCTGGCGCAATCCTACCCCAATAGTGTAAGTGGCCATCTACTACTGGGCGGTATCCTGTGGGTTTCTCGTGTGCAGATGCTGGCGTTAGGCATTGTACCCCATGGGCTGGTGGCTATCTTAGTAAATGGGTGGGCATGGCTTAGTGCATAGGGCTGCTCCCTGTGTATTGTGTACGCCAACAGTAGTGGTGTTGCTGGCATTGACCAAGTGTATCCTCTGTCTCTTCCCCCCATTTCTGTTTTGTCACCCTGTCCTGGTGTGCATTAGCAACATCTGGCGGAGGAGCAGAGGCACCGGCGACAGAGGGAGCTGCATCCCACATGGGCCTGGAGGCCAAATACACCGAAGGTGAAGGCACCAGTGGGACGGAGGGCGAGGGGAGCACCACAATGGGGACAGGAGGGGAGACCACAGACAGCGACTCCTCCTCCGATGGAAGCTCCCTGGCGGTGGCGGACACCTCTGCGCCCACCCCAACAACAGGTACAGCCGCCACCCCCCCTACCAGCACTGCCCTCCCAGCAGCCCCTCAACGTGTTTCCCGTGCCCGCTCACCCAGGAGGGTGGGCATCTCCTTCACCCAGGCACCTCAGGCCCTGCTTCAGTCAGCCCTGCTGCCCTCAGTGAGGAGGCTATTGACCTCCTGAGATCCCTCTCTGTTGGGCAGTCAACCATACTGAATGCCATCCAGGGTGTAGCCGGGCATTTGCAACAAACAAATGCATACCTGGAGGGCATTAACGCTGGTGTGGGGGCCCAACAGAGAGCATTTCAGACTCTGGCTTCAGCACTGATGGCAGCCCTTGTCCCTGTGTCTAGCCTCCCCCCTCCAACTTCCTCTGCCCAGACCCAATCCCCTCAACCCAAGCCTATCCCAAGCACACCTTCAGACCAGCATTCACCCAAATCATCACACAAAAGTGGCTCAGGCAAACATAAGCACCACACTTCATCTCACAGGCACTCACACAAGCACCATACCCGTGCAAACACACCAACATCCACTGCCTCCACTATGTCCCCCTCCTCCTCCTTGTCCACCTCCCTCCCAGTAGGGTCTCCATTCACACCTGCATGCACTACATGTTCATCCACTACCTCCATCACCAGCACACCCATCACAACGCACCCCTCACGAGCAGTCACCACCCCCACAACCATGCACACGTCCCCTGTGTCCTCTCCCAGTGTGTCTGTGACCCCTCCTCCCAAAGTAGACAAATGCCAGTACCCACCCACCCAACAGCCATCCACCTCACAACAGCATCCAGCCCATGCACCTTCACCCAAACTCAGAAGACAGACACCTCCTACAACCACTCCCTCTTCCTCCACTCCCAAACCCTCTCCATCTTCCCATCCCAGTGTGTCTAAAAAAACTTTTCCTGGCAAACAATGACCTGTTCGCTACTACTTCCACCCCACGTCCATCCCCTCTGGCCAGGGTGTCCAGATCCCAGGCCAGCACCTCAGCCACCAAGTTGGTGTCCGCTGTGGTACCTGCAACTCCCAGAGGATCAAAGGGGGCACCCGTCAGGCCAGGCAGTGTGCCACCGACCCCTGCAAGGGACCAAACCATTCCACCACCTGCCAAGGTGAAGAAGGGGCCAGCATGCAGCAAGGTCAAGGAGCACGACCCACCCAGCAAGGCCTCCTCCAAAACTCCAGCTGCCAGAGCCAAGGTCCCAGCAGCATTCACCAAGGTGAGGAAGGGGCAGAAAAGCCAAGGTAAGGCACTTCAGGCCTTTGAGGCTCCAGGTGAGGGCCTGGTGCTCACAATCAGAACCGACAGCCCTACCACCTGTACCGCGGCCAGCACCGCCACAAGCACTGCCGCGAGCACCGCCACCTGCACCGGCAACTGCCCCGCCGCTGCCACCGCTACTGTCAGCAGCAGCATCCCCAGTGGGCAGCTGTCCGAGGCTGCAGGAGACGGGCTGGTGCCTCCCTCCACCACGGGCAGCACCTGCACCACGAACAGCCAGCATCCCCGCTGCAAGCACTGCCACCTGCACCGCTGACAGTAGGACCACTACCAGCAGCAGCATCCCTAGAGTGCGTCCGTCCAAGGCTGCAGAAGATGGCCTGGAGCCTCCCACCACCACTGGAAGCACCCCCACCAGCACCGGCACTACCACCAGTTTGCAGCCTTAGTCGCCACAGGATGGAGTCAGGCTCTGCCTCCATGGAGTATCATGCTACCTCGTCCATGCAAATCTCGTGCCTCAGTCACCCGGGTGAGGGAATGTGAACTGCCACACCCCAAGTGCTGCATCACTGGGCACAAAGCCCCCTTCAGAACCAGTGGAGAACTACATTCACTCACTCTATCTTTTGCAGAATGAAGTACACTGGGCACCAGGCCCCCTCCAGAACCAATGGCGAAGCCATCCACTTGAGGGATTTGAAAGACTGTGGCTTTGCACTCCCCAGGACCAATCAGTGGGCAACCCACCCACTTGCGAGACTTGAGAGACTGTGGCTTTGCACTCCCCAGGACCAAGCTGTAGGCAACCTACCCACTTGAGAGAATGTGGCCTTGCACTCCCCAGGACCAAGCAGTGGGTAACCCACCCACTTGAGAGACTTGAGAGACTGTGGCTTTGCACTCTCCAGGATTACGCAGTGGGCATTGAGCCCCCTCGAGGAGCAGTGGTGTTATTCCAACTTTCGGCTGAGGTGCCTCCCCTTCCCCATCCCCCTGAGGTGTCTGTGTGTTTTTGACCTGATGCCCGCAGTGTTCTCTCCGTACTGAGGCAGGAGTCAAGTGTGGGCTTGGCCCATGACTTTTGGCCCAATGGGCCACGGACATTTGCAAAGGACAGTGTACGGCCTTCTGTACATATTGTAAATATTTGTATATACTGTTTTTCTATTTGTTACGTATATCTGCATATTTACAAAATATCACTTATTTCACTCAATTCCTTTTGTCCTTGCGTTCTTCCAGGGGGTGATGGGGTGTAAATGTACTGTTGTTGCATGTGTTTGTGTGTATGGTGTTGTGGGTGAGGGTGGGGGTGTTGCGTGTTGCGTGTGTATATCACTCTCTTTTTCCTCCCCTTCCCCTGTGTGCTAGGTGCAGTACTCACTGTGGTCATCGCCGCCGCCTTTGATATTCCTCATGTATGAGGAGGTAGACCAGCATTAGCAGAACCTGCAGCTCGGGCTCCATAGCGTCCTGGTTCTTCGTTGAGTGTCGAGCGGTGAGTGGTTTCCCTTCCATAGACTATTTCTGCCATGCTTTTGATAGCATTGGTACCGCCCCGGAAAAGCTGGCGGATTGGCGGGTTGTCATGGGGTGGGCGGTACACTGTCTTCCACCTGTCTGTTGGCGGTGACCGCCACGGTGTATGCTGCTACCGCCGTGGCGGTCGGAGTGTTAAAGTAGCTGTCTGTGTTGGCGGTTTCCGCTGTGGTCGTGATCCCATTTTTTTTACCGCCGGCATGTTGGCGTTATTACTGCCGCTTTAACACCGACCGCCAGGGTTGTAATGAGGGCCTAAGTTTCCTCAGGCTGCCTTATGTGGAGGTGTGATGTTTCTATGCAAAGTATAGGTTGGCTCTTTTCCCCCTATTTGGCTCTCTCTCCCTCCTTCCCCTCTATCTTTGTGTGCATTAGCATTGTCTGGTGAAGGAGAAGAGGCACAGGAGAGTGTGGAAGCAGCAGCCCAGGGAACCCAGGAAGCTGGCACCAGCAACAGAGAAGAATCCAGTGGGACGGAGGGCAAGGGGAGTGCCACGGGGAGACCTGATCTACCACCTCTTCTTCGGAATCCTTCCCCGATGGACACTCCTTGGCGGAGGCGGACTCATCTGGGACCACCCCAACACCATCTTTGTACCCCACCCCTCTTATTACCACCACCCTCCAAGTTGTTCCCCCACCAGTCAGCCCTGCTGCCCTCAGTGAGGAGACCATTGACCTCCTGAGGTCCATCACTGTGGGTCAGTCGACCATTGTGAATGCCATCCATGGACTGGCAGCTCAAGTTCTCGGAGCAATGCATTCCTGGAGGGCATTCACTGTGCCATGGTTGGCCTACAGAGATCCTTTCAGGCTCTGGCCTCCACTCTGACAGCAGCCAGTGTCCCTTTGTCTTCTGGCCCCCTCCACCCTCCCTATCCCAAACCCTTCTCCCCATACCCATCCAAAACACACGTACCCACACGCATGCATCCACCTCAACAGACAAGGGTAGCTCAGACAAACACAAGCACCACAAGACCCACCACCAGCATGCACACAAGCAACACCCACCTGCAGACACAACAACACTCTCTCCACTGACTCCCCTGCCAACCCCCCCTTCACAGACAGTACACCAGACACACCTGCAGCCACCACACCATCATTCATGGATGCACCCATCAGTCCTTTCTTACCCACAGTCAGCACAATATCAGACTCACAGACATGTACACCAGTCACCACATCCACACCCACCACAACCACTGACACCCCCACGTGTAGCACATGTACCACAGCTGCAGACACCTCCCCAACAGACAGTCACCCATCCACCACGGCGTCTCCCTGCACCTCTCCCCCCCTGCTCCCAAGACACCTAAATGCCCACACTCACCCACCCAACAGACACCCACCACCCACAAGCATTCCACGTACGCACCTTCACCCAAGACATCCACAAAGACACATCTCACAACCACTCCCTCTAACTCCACTCCCAAACCCTTTTGCCATGCCTGCCCCCGTGTGTCTAAGAAACATTTCCTTGCAGCGTTTTCCCTTGTTCCCTACCCCTTCCCACCCAGTGAAACCCCCAACTGCTCAGTGTCCCTCCCCAAGTCCAGCCCTTTCACCTCCAAGCTCTCCCCTGCCCCCGGTAATGCCCATGCCCCTCCTCCTGCCAAGAGGTCTGACCCTCCCATGCCTAAGGCCAAGGACCCCCCTCCCAAGCCCAGACCCAAACCCAAGGACCCCTCTCCAAAACACAAACCCAAGCCCAATGCCACCTCTGACCTGCTCCCCTGATGTCCCTATCCTGTGGATGTCATTTTGCAGTTAGGAGTCAAGTAGGGGCACAGTGAAGTGCCATTAGTGCTTTTACTTGGAAGTTTGGACTGGCCAACGGCCACATTATTGTACATAGTTCGGAATTTATTTTACTATCTATCATTATGACTACATCTGGACCAACCTGGTGTTGGGTTCGATGGTAAGATACGTGTCCTGCCTTTCTTTCTACATGGCTATTTGGTGTTTGTGAGCTTTGATTTGTGTGTCTGTGACGTGTGTGTGAGGGTTGGGCTAGCTGTTGCGCCTGGCTTGCATTTTATGTGTGTGGCTCTGCCATTTGTCCCGCTGTCATTGCTGTGTATTGTGTGTAGGATACGTTTGTGTTTGTTACATGCATGTATGTATGTATGTGAATTAGGTATTGTTTGTGTAGAAATGTGTAATGGTGGTGTTGTGTGCCCTGTTGTGGTTGTTGTGTGTGCAGGTGGTGGCTATCTCATTTGCGTTGTCTATGGTGTGTGCGTAGTGTGACAAATGGTTCATTGAATGGCAATGTGATTTTGTTTGGTTGTGTGGTGTTGCTATGTGTTGTTGTAAGTATGTGTTGTCATGTGGAGATGTGCAGTGAGATTTCTTGGCCTCACCTTTGTTTAGTTGCAGTTGTGGTGTCATTGTGTCACTCAGTAGTATTGTAAATGTTTGTGTTGGACAGTGCCGGTGCAGTGGGTGTGCGGGTTGGTGTGTGTATGGCACATACGTGTTGGCCGTGGTGTGTGTAGTAAGGGTGTGCATGTGTATAGTATGAGTGTGCATATGTATATGTAGGTGTGTGTGTTCATTTGGGTGTGTGGTTACGTGTGTGTGCGTGGCCATCGCAAGCCATTCTGGCTGTGTATGTTGTGTTTGCGTGGGTACTGATGCCTTTCCCTCCAGTGTCTGATAGATGTGTCTACTTACAGTTGTCTTTGTTGCTGTTGCTAGTTCTGGGGTCGTTATGCGAGCAGGAGCAGTGGGAAGACTTCCAGTTCTTGTTCCATGGCGGCTCTGGGCAGGTATGTGTTCCTGAAGGTGAGTGTTTCCTTTTATAGTGTTGGTTTCCGCCAGGGTTTTTGTGGTGGTGTGACTGTGGCAGAAACTTTGGCGGTGTGCAGCCTTGTAATGTGTCCAGAAAAACATGGTCCCCTCTGGTCTGAAGGTGCCTGCCGCCGTCCACGGCGACCTGACCGCACTGGCGGTACTGGCGGTATTTTGGCTGTGTTTTGTTGGGAACTCTGCTATGGTCATAATTTGGCAGTCTTCACGGTCCTGAGACTGCCAAACTTGTAATGACCCCCCTATGTCGTAAATAAACTGATCCTTTTGGTGGCCTACCATTCGCTTAGATGTGGAGCACTACATAAGAACCTGCCCTATTTGTGCTCAAATTAAGTCAAGTCGTGCCAAGCTGGTGGGCTTCCTATGCCCAAATCTCATCCTAGCAGCCCCATGGCACACTGTTTCAATGGATTTTGTGGTTGTGTTACCACACAGTCATGGTCAAGCTATAATACTAGTTGTGATGGACCACTGAATCAAAATGGGCAATTTAATCGCCTTACCCAAACTATCCACTGCTCTGGGGTTAGCATAGACACTCGCCCAACAGCTCATTAGACTGCATGGATACCCTAGTGTACTCATTACTGATCGTGGCTCCCAGTTTACTTCTCTCACTTTTGGCAACAGTAATGTAAAACATTACATATTGATGCTGTCTTGTCTACCAGTTATCATCCGGAGACCAACTGTATGGCAGAGAGCTTGAATCAAACCCTAGGTCAATAGCTGCTATGTGGCTTTGGAATACAATATGGTAATGATTGTACGTCATATCTTTGGATGGCAGAATTCATAAACAGTAATACAGAACACTCCACATTAGGTTGCTCCTCTTTCCAATGCCAAATGGGTTTTCACCCAAACATGCTGCCTTTTACCTTACCTCAAAAGTCATATGTGCCTTCCGTAGAGGAACATCATCCACATTTGCACAAGGTAATGAAAGACGCTAAAAAAACACAGAAAATACACTGACAAGAAACATTCCACTGAACCTAGCTATCTAGTGAGAGATTGGTATAACTACATCTCAACCTTCTGGGAAACTGTAAAGTGAAACTAAAATTTGTTGGTCCTTTCACGATAATGAAAATCCTTAATTCTGTCACAGTTAGATTAGACCTACCTCTTAACACGAGAATCCATCCAGTTTTTCACATTACTTTTTTGAAACCACACCATCCCAAAATGAGACTACAAGCCCCATTTACTCCCATCTTCACCAATCGAGAATGAGAATTTAAAGTTAAACAGGTCGTAGATTCAAAAATCACCAAGAGCATCTCTATTATTTAATGGATTGGTGTGGGCCAGAAGAACGTTAACAAGGCAACCTGCCTCCCACCTCCTTCATGCTCCTTAATTAGTCACTACGTTTTATAACACTCACCCTAGCAAGCCAAAAGAGATGCAAAATCTTGTGGGAGTGGGGTACTGTCAGGACCCACCTGGTCCCTGTAGCCCATTCCGCTTTCTGTGACCTTTTGTGGACGAGGGCAGGGGGGGCCAGGAGGAGAATCCATACATGCTTCACAGACACTCATATCAAACATGCCCAGAAACACTCACATTGCAGACATGCACAATCACACTGCAGACACACCCACTCACATTGCAGACATGTCTACTCATGTTGCAGACACACCTACTCACATATAGGCCTCATGCCAAAACACCTCTCAGTTCCTGGCTAGGAACTACCCAATTGGTGTTTCCGAGCAGCAGCCATCATGGGCTTCAAGGTTATAAATAGCCACTGTAGGAAAATGCCACTGTTGGTATGGTTACCCCCTAACCTTTTGCCTTTTATTGATGCTAGTTATGATTAAAAATTTGCTGGGACGCTGCTAACCAGGCCCCTGCACCAGTGTTCTTTCCCTAAACTGTACCTTTGTCTCCACAATTGGCACAGCCCTAGCACACAGATAAGTCCCTTGTAAATGTTACCCCTGGTACCAAGGGGCCTGTAGCCAGGGAAGGTCTCTAAGGGCTGCAGCATGTAATATGCCACCCTAGGGACCCCTCACTCAGCACATGCACACTGCCTCACAGCTTGTGTGTGCTGGGGGGAGAAAAAGACTAAGTCGACATGGCCCTCCCCTCAGAGTGCCATGCCCACAACCCACTGCCTGTGGCATAGGTAAGTCACCCCTCTAGCAGGCCTTACAGCCCTAAGGCAGGGTGCACTATACCACAGATGAGGGCATAGCTGCATGAGCACTATGCCCCTACAGTGTCTAAGCCAGTTCTTAGACATTGTAGGTGCAGGGTAGCCATAAAGAGTATATGGTCTGGGAGTTTGTCAAACACAAACTCCACAGTTCCATAATGGCTACACTGAATACTGGGAAGTTTGGTATCAAACTTCTCAGCACAATAAATCCACACTGATGCCAGTGTGGGATTTATTGAGAAATGCACACAGAGGGCATCGTAGAGATGCCCCCTGTATACCAATCCAACTACTAGTGCTACGTTGACCAGTTTCTGCCAGCCTGCCACATCCAGATGGGTTTTTGGCCACGTGGGGTGAGTGCCTTTGTGCACTCTGTGACCAGGAACAAAGCCTGTACTGGGTGGATGTGCTTCACACCTCTCCTTGCAGGAACTGTAACACCTGGTGCTGAGCCTCAAAGGCTCAAGCCTGGTGTTACAGTGCCCCAGGGCACTGCAGCTAGAAGAGATGACCACCCCCAGACACAGCCCCCACTTTAGGCACCAAGTCCGGAGGAGATAATGAGAAAAACAAGGAGGAGTCACCCTACAACCAGGACAGCCCCTAAGGTGTCCTGAGCTGAGGTGACCCCTGCCTTAGAAAATCCTCCATCTTGCTGTGGAGGAATTACCCCAATAGGATTAGGGATGTGCCCCCCTCCCCAAAGGGAGGAGGAACAAGGAGGGTGTAGCCACCCTCAGGGACAGTAGCCATTGGCTACTGCCTTCCACCCCTAAACACACCCCTAAATTAATTCCTGACGACCTGAAACAAGAAGGACTGCTGACCTGAAAGCCTAGCAGAGAGACTACGGAGACAACAACTGACTTGGTCTCCAGACGCAAAGAACCTGCAACAGCGATGCATCCAGCGGGACCAGCGACCTCTGTCGACTCAGAGGACTGCCGTGCAACCCAGAGGACCAAGAAACTCCAGAGGACAGTGGCTCTGTCTAAACAACCAAGAAGAGACCAACTTTAAAGGGACTCCAGCCTCACACCGGAAGCTTGAGTCCCCAACACTCTGCACCCAACGCCCCCAGGTCGTGTCCAGAAGAACCAACACTGCAGAGAGGACTCCCAGGTGACTCCAATGATGTGGACACCCTGAGATGACCTCCCTGCACCCCCACAGCGATGCCTGCAGAGAGAATCCAGAGGCTCCCCCTGACCGTGACTGCCCAGTAACAAAGAACCCGACGCCTGGAAGAAGCACTGCACCCGCAGCCCCCCAGGCCCAAGAGAAACCAACAACCAGTGCAGGAGTGACCAGCAGGCAGCCCTCCTTGTTCCCAGTCAGTAGCTGGCCTGAGAAGCCTCCCTGTGCCCTGCTTGCATCACCAGAGTGACCCCCGGGTCTCTCCATTGATTTCTATCTAAAACCCAACACTTACTTTGCACACTGCACCCAGCTGCCCCCATGCCACTGAGGGTGTATTTTGTGTGCCTGTTTGTGACCCCCCCCAGTGCACTACAAATCCCCCCGGTCTGCTCCCCGAGGACGCAAGTACTCACCTGCTAGCAGACTGGAACCAGAGCATCCCTAGTCTCCATAGGGGCCTATGTTATTTGGGCCCTACTTTGACCTTTGCACCTGACCGGCCCTGTGTTGCTGGCGCTGGGTGTTTGGGGTTGACGTGAACCCCCAGTGGTTGGCTGCCTATGCCCCGGAGACTGAATTTGTAAGTGCTTTACTTACCTGCTAAACTAACTTGTACTTACCTCCCCCAGGAACTGTTAATTTTTGCAGTGTCCACTTTTAAATCGCTTATTTCCATTTTTGCTAAAACTGTGTACATTACTGTTTTAATTCAAAGTTCCATATTTACCTATGCGAAGTACCTTACAATTTATGTATCTACTTGAATTCTGAATCTTGTGGTTCTAAAATAAATTAAGAAAATAATATTTTTCTATATAAAAACCTATTGGCCGGGAGTTAAGTCTTTGAGTGTGTGTTCCCATTTATTGTCTGTGTGTGTGTACAACAAATGCTTAACACTACCCTCTGATAAGCCCACTGCTTGACCACACTACCGCAAAATAGAGCATTAGTATTATCTAATTTTGCCACTATCAACCTCTAAGGGGAACCCTTGGACTCTGTGCACACTATCTCTCACTTTGAGATAGCATATAAGGCGCCAACTTTCCACGTCCTGAGCCACGCCTTGCTTGGCAGTCTGGTGCCAGAAGTGGCAACTCTTTCAGAGCATCTCTGCTTACCTGCTTTAGCAAATCCAGGTTCTGCGCAGCCCAAGAATCACTCTCCAAGTTTCAGCGGCTGTAATCATGGGGCCTCAAGCGATCACCTGTAAAAAGAGAAAAGAAGATGAAAGCTAAGTACAAAATAGAGCAAGCGAGCACTTAAAATTGGGGCAATCAGATTATAACAAAGACGGAAACGTAAGGCACAGGTTAAAAAAATGCAAGTCCAAAAACACAGAACTTGTGGGGATGTTCTCCCCTTAATCACAATCTGCAGCAAGCTTCGGGGGGCATTGCATACCGACACTAGATGCTGGTATGAGAGCTCGGTCTCTCAAAAGGAAAAGGAATTTATAGCAAGCTCTAAGCCACAAAATACTGAGCAGTTTATCAGCATGACTAGTGGTGGGGTGGCCGAAAACCATAGTGAAAGAGCTGAGTGAGTGACATTGCCTATAGAATGAATGAGGTGCAAGTGAGAATCCATTGCAGAAACCATGGCCTTCAGCTCTGAATGTGACCTTACTACCTCTCAAGTTATCTTTATCTCCCAGTTCAGTTTGAACTGACTTCAGAACTCTGCCTTATTTGCATTCGCATCATGAAAATGCAGGATCCTTGGCCTAGCTTGGTTTAGCTACTGTTCCACAGCACCAGGAACTCAGCAACTCTCTGATATCCGATCTCAGGTTGGTACATAGTTCAGTAATATCTAAACAGTCATGTTTGACTTCCCTGTCATCAAGTTCATTTTCAGGCAATGACAGCAATGCAGCAGGATTAAGTAAAGAACATCTTTTCAGGGTTATATTCTCAGCTGCCAGAATTATTTGGTCATATGTAGTGAGACAGCTATTAGTTAAATGCTATGTCCTAGTGGAGGTCAATAAGATTTCCACAGAATGTAGGGCCATCACTGTAAGAGGATCTCCCATGAGTATGCTTGCACATCTTTTGATGCTGACATCTACAGCCGCTATAGCTTTAAAGCAGCCAGGCAGTCTTGTGGCTACAAAGTCAAGAGGAGCAAAAAAATATTCCACAGGTCTTTTATCCATCCCATGCACCTGTTTCAGCACTGAGAGAGCACAGCCCTTTTCTCACCCAGGCATTCCCTGTGCCAGTTCTAGGAACGCAATCAAACAATTGTTGTACCATGGTAGCGGATAAGGTACAACCTTGTGTATCAGTCTCTGTAAAGGGTTTGTCTTTAGAGAAAAGTTGGGTATCCACTGTCAATAGTAGATCACTATTCCCAAGACCATCCTGACTCCCATTTGTGTAGTGGGCTGATTTATTTTTAAAATGGCAGAGATTCTTTCTTGCAACACCCTCCTTGCTCCTTTCTCAATGTGGTGTGCCAGATACAGGGCTTTCTTCACTTCTGACTTTATTGTAATTTACTCAGGCATACGTTATGTCCATTCTCAGCCAAGTTGGACAAGAAAGCTAAGGTATCTTGTCTCTAGGCCTCCTGCATGTCTGACATGACCAAAAGGTTGTTAATGTATTGAAAAAGGTCTGAATTGCAGGGCATTACCAAGGACTCAAGATTGTTTGGGAGGATCTGATTAAAGTTTGGGGGACTCTTTGTATACCCTTTTGAGACTTAGCACCAAAACTCTATTTCTAAAGCGAAAGGAAAAGTGGAACTGACTGTCCTCATGTAAAGGGACAGAGAAAACGGCCTGGCACAAATTAACCTCAGCCTTTCATGGAATTTGAAATAAAATCACAGCTGGATTTGGTAGCACAGGACAACAAGGAACAACAATATTATTGATTTTTCTAAGGTTCTGCATGACCCGATATTTATCATTTGGTTTCTGTAGTCCCATGATGGGTGAGTTACATGGACTCCCTGTTATTTCTTTCAAAATGTTTTGCAGGATCATTGATTCAATCACTGAAATATCTCTAGCTATAGTTTCAGACATTAGATTGTACTGAGGCAACCAAGGATATTCAGCGTTTGGTTTAACAGTTATTCATACGGGCTCATCTCCTTTTATGAGACCGATATCCTTACCAGAGAAGTCCCAGTCTTCGGGTTTCACCATATCTTTAAGATCCGATGGTAGATCCTCAGTGGTCTTTAAGGAACACAGTCCAACGGCTGATCCTTGCCTAGCTAATTTAAGATCCACAGCTTCATCATCAGTTTGGAATTCAACACCATTTGGAGAACAATAAATAGTGCAGTTTAACTTAAGATGTACTGGACTGGAATCACACACTATGAATTGGTGATCTTCTTCAAACGACCCTATTTTGACTGGTACCTCTTTTGTGACAGGGTTAGTATTCTGTTTAGTGGCAACTCCAACAACTTTGTTCTTATTTCCCATTCTTCTTCAAACAACAGTGTTCCATGGTAGAATCAATGTAAAACGTAAAGCTCTTTTGGGGTCCAGATGATGAAGTCTCTCCTCCTCTTTCAAGGGTTGATCAAGAGCAAAGAATGCTTCTAGAGTGATAGATTGCTCAGAATGGAAAGAAGTAATGACTTTTGGAAAGAATGCCATTGAGTTCACAGCAACCAGCCAAAACTGTGTATGGTGGTTGCACCAACAGTGCCCGAAGCTGATTCTTGCAACAAGCTGATATAATCATAATGAAGAAGACCTTTGTTAAATTCAGGAGCTGCAGCGAGCAGGTATGCATCTGTTTGTAGGGTGTATACATGGGAAATGCCAAGACCTTGTGAAGGTCCCACTGTGACATCACAAACAGTTTAGGAGGAAACATGTTTTAAACCTTTCATAAATCTCATTGCAAAAGGTGTTTTAATCAAAGAAGGCTGGCCCAGTAGCCTAAAGGGAGGACAAATAACCTTTAATAGTGCCCACTGTGAGGCCTTGCTGGGCCACGGCCAAAATGAACAAAAGAACATCCAACTGCTTTGCATGTAAAAGGTCAGTCGTGTTGACACCATACTAGGCCACAAATGTTTCTCAGTGCAGGGCATCAATAGACATCTCAGAAGGGCGCATTCGGCAAGGATGACATCCACCACTTCAGGTGGCAGATCAAACACAGCCAATTGCCGCCGCTCAATTTCTACCCATGGAGGTGTAGATTGTGCAGATTTGGATTAATAATCCTGCCCTGCTGCTGTGACAAGATCCTCCCAAAGTGGTAGGCTGATCGGAGGGCAGATACTGATGCTTAGAAGTTCAAAGTACCACACTCTCCTGGCTCAATCTGGAGCCACTCTGATGATTTGGGTCTGGTAGCTCCTGATCTTTTTCAGAACCTGGGGCAGGAGAGGCAGGGACGGGAAGGAACACAGAAGTCCCTCATTCCCCTGCAGCTGGCATGCATCTCTTAGTGAGCCTTTTTGCAGAAACTCCAATGCACAAAACCTTTGATGGATCCATTGCTACTGTTAGCTCTTGATAAGGGAAGGAAGAGGGGCCTGCTGTTGAACTACTGCACTCTCTACGCTGCAGATTGCTAGCCATCTCTTCTGAAATCTGGAAGGCATCCAATCATACTTTTTCGGTGCAGGGTGCACTCAAACTTCAGATTCCATTGCAGGGGCTACATATGCCACCTGGTGTGGTCATTCAAGAAGATGCAGGAGGCGAAGAGGCCAAGCAGCCTCAAAACTGCTCCCTGGAAGATCCAAGGTCATGACTGAAACATCAAGATCATAGGTCAAATGTCCAGGGCTCGCTGAGACGGAGTGAAGGCCTTAAATTTTACTCTATCCAGGATTGCTCCAATGACTGACAGCCTCTGCAGAGGAGTCAGGTAAGACTTTGGCTCATTGATCATGAACCCTAACGATGTCAAGAGGTTCACTCTCCTACCTTCCACCTCCAAGGGTGTGCCATGAACGCTGCCATAACTTTTGTGAACACCGAGGGGTGCTGGTGAGGCAAAAGGAAGCATTGCACACTAAGGCCCTCATTACAACCCTGGCGGTAAATCCTGCTTACCGCCGTGCAGAAGACCACCAACATACCACTGCGGCCGCAGAATTCCGCTACAGGTATTACGACCCACAGCCCGGAATCCGCCCCAATACATACACCCACACAAGTCCTCCACACCAATGGTCAGTGATAAACTGGCAATAACAAAACCCACACCGTCATGCCAACAAGAATACGCCCACACTATCACAACCCACAAATCAACACAACGGTCTTTCATCCATTGGCGGTACACACCGCCGCGCTCAAAATACACACACATTTACAAAACACAACCACATTGGACATTTCCAAATACACACACCTGATACACATACACACACCACACCCACACACCCAATCCAATATAAAGCACACATCCGCATCACCCACAAACTCTTACTACCAGAAATTTGAAAGCAGGCCAGAGAGAGACATGACCTAAAACAACACCAGCTTCCACAGACACACAACACCATCACTTACACAACATCCAAGCACCTCAAACAACACACACCAACACCCCCCCTCACACATCACAACAGACACCACCTCACACATCACCCTCACCACATCATGGCACCTCAACGACACCCCAGGTTCTCTGAGGAGGAGCTCAGGGTCATGGTGGAGGAAATCGTCCGGGTACAGCCACAGCTATTCGGATCACAGGTGCAGCAGACACCCATTGCAAGAAAGATGGAGCTATGGTGCAGAATTGTCGACAGGGTCAACGCAGTTGGACAGCATCTAAGAACTAGGGATGACATCAGAAAGAGGTGGAACGACCTACGTGGGAAAGTGCGTTCCGTGGTCTCCAGACACCAGATTGCTGCACAGAGGACTGACGGTGGACCCCCACCTCCTCCCCCACAACTAACAACATGGGAGGAGCAAGTCTTGGCAATACTGCATCCTGAGGGCCTAGCAGGAGTAGCAGGAGGACTGGACTCTGGTAAGGCAAATCTTTACTACCTTATCCCCCCCACCCGACCTGCATGACATCACATACTCCCACCCTCACACCCATTACCCCAACAACTCACAGATACCCCACCAACACAACCCACACATCCCAAAACCAAGCCCTGCATGTAACACCAATGCATGGACACCCATCACCCAAGCATGTCCACTACAGAGACTCACTCATGCCCCAAAATCACCAATCACACAAGGACCAAGCCAATAATGCAAGCAGTGGCGTAGAGGAACAACCACCCATTGCACACAATGGCACACAGAGATACAATAATTATGCATTTACACCCCAACAGGACCCCTACCCAATGTCACCGGACAGGAGGTGCCAGACATATTCAGTCCCCCCTCAGAAGAGGCCCACAGTGATGACAGCAGCTTTGCACACCTGGATCAAGATGACCAGCTCGGCCCATCAGGGACCTCAGGACAGTTGGACACAAGCCACCACAGAGCCTCCCCCCTCAGGAAACACCAGCACAGCACCCACCAAGCAGGCCCATCCCTCTGTCCCCAGGACACGTCAATCAGCAGTGTGTCCACCACTACAGGGAACCCAGGCAAACCCACCAACCCAAAAAAATCAGGGACCTGGGGGCAGTGGGCACACAGTTCAGGGGACATAGGCACCGGATAACAGGGAAACTGGGAGGACTGCTGTGCGACAGGGGGAGGATAGGCCCAGGGAACCCACTCTCCACGAGGCACTCTCCAACATCATGGGAGCTTACCATCATTCCCAGGAGACAATGGCAACTGTACTTGCCAAGTTTCAGGAGGCCCAGCAGCTGCAGGAGGAACACTACCCTGGGATCAGGGAGGACTTGAAGTCCATTAACACCACCCTGGTCACTATTGCAGGGGTGCTGGCAGACCTTGTCAACACCAGGCGGGACACAGTGGCACAACAAGGGGCCCCTGACACTAGCCTGGACGATGAACAGCCCACCACCTCCGCCGGCGCTAGTGGACAGGAGGGACAGCCACAGGAACAACAGGACACCAGCATCCCACCCCCTGCAGATGGAGAACCACTCCGCAAACAGTCCCTGAGATCCAGGAACAAGACAGAGAACATTGCCAAGACCCCCGCCAGGAAATGAGACCCCTTGAATGTCACCCTTCTTTCCCACTATGTCACCCTGTCCATCCTTAAACTGCCATTGCTCCACTTCCTATGCTCCTTTGGACAATGCACCTGTGAAACAAATAGACTGGACTCTGCCATGGACATTCCTCCACCATCACCCCAGCCCATTTTACAACCCCCTCCACTTATTAGCACAGGAATAAACACACTTCAATCACAAAACAATCTGGAGTCAGTCTGTGCTTTCACAAATGTGTAATTGCAATATCTATGGAATATAGCAATGTCAATTTACTTGTTCACATACCAATGTAACACAGCTGTGGGCCAGGAGTAAACATAGCAGAGGGCACAAAGTGAGACCCTGATCTGTGAAATCGGAAGGCAAAGTGACAAGTCAGGGTCCATACATGAAAAGAAAATGACAGACTTATGCTAGCTCAAACAATAGTATGAGATGTGGGAAGCAGTGACATCTTCTTACCTGTGTCTCAGTGGAAGTATTGCATGATGATGTTGTTTCGGTTGTCGATATCCTCTTCTTCTGCCTCCTCTTCTTTACTGTCCACAGGTTCCACGGCTGCCACAAGACCACCATCTGGCCTATCCTCCTGCAGAAAAGGCACCTGGCGTTGCAAAGCCAGGTTGTGCAGTAAACAGCAGGCCACGATTATCTGGCACACCTTCTTCAGTAAGTAGTATAGGGAGCCACCTGTCAGATGGAGGCACCGGAATCTGGCCTTCAGAAGGCCGAAGGTGCGTTCGATCACCCTCCTAGTTCGCCCATGTTCTTCATTGTAGCGTTCCTCTGCCCTTGTCCTGGGATTCATCACTGGGGTCAGTAGCCATGACAGGTTGGGGTAACCAGAGTCACCAGCAAATGTCGAGGGATATCTGTTAGACACACACTAACCCTTAGGGACAGCCCCATACCCAGACACCTATGTCAACTGTATTGGGACCTTGGCCTCACCTATTAGCCACACACCGTGCCTCTGGAGTTGCCCCATCACATAAGGGTTGCTGCTATTCCTCAAAATGTAAGCGTCATGCACAGAGCTAGAATACTTGGCATTCACATGGGAGATGTACTGGTCTGCCAAACACACCATCTGCACATTCATAGAATGGTAGCTCTTCCGGTTTCTGTACACCTGTTCATTTCTGCTGGGGGGGTGTGCAAATGCCACATGTGTACCATCAATGGCACCAATGATGTTGGGGATGTGTCCCAGGGCATAAAAGTCACCTTTTGCTGTGGGCAAATCCTCCACCTGAGGGAAAACAATGTAGCTGCGCATGTGTTTCAGCAGGGCAGGCAACACTCTGGACAACACGTTAGAGAACATTGTCTGGGACATCCCTGATGCCATGGCCACTGTTGTTTGAAAAGACCCACTGGCCAGGAAATGGAGTACAGACAGGACCTGCACTAGAGGGGGGATTCCTGTGGGATGGCGGATAGCTGACATTAGGTCAGGCTCCAACTGGGCATACAGTTCCTGGACTGTTGCACGATCAAGTCTGTATGTGACCATGATGTGTCTCTCTCCCATTGTCGACAGGTCCACCAGGGGTCTGTACACCAGAGGATGCCGCTATCTCAACACCTGCCCCAGAGGACGTGCCCTATGGAGAACAGCGAGCAGAGAGTCATCCAACACTGAGGTATCACAATGTCTTATTTTCAGAAACTTTATTAATCCGCAATGTGCCGGTTTCTGTCTATGTTCCCGGCCTAGATAGGTGTGACGCAGTTAACATCCATCCCATGTTGCCTCCTGAAATGGCGACTGGGGGTGGGACAAGGAGATGTGAGGTAACTGCGCTGTCGTTGTACACCGTCAGGGTGGGCGGTCGAAGACCACGGCACAATTCTGCATTGGTTAGCATTGGGCCCTATGGGTCCCAGGAGCCAATGACGATGTACGCCGGTGGTGACGTGACATGACCGCCATTTTCTGTCTGTTCACTCACTTGATACCTGACCTTCAACAGGAGAGGACCTACACTGCAAGTGCTGCTGTGACCTCAGTCTGGAAGCGATGATGGCTCATGTGTCTGGGTAAAGGGCCCCTGCCTTCACTTCGGAGGAGTTGGAGAAACTAGTGGATGGGTTCCTCCCCCACTAAACGCAGCTGTACGGTTCTCCAGACAGACAGGTGAGTACACTGTGGGCATGCTGCATGGGCAATGCCTGTTCTGAGTGGTGTGGATGGAAGATGCATGGGGTGGGGCTGAGGCCTGCATGTGCGGATGGTGAGTGCATGTGCGTCAGGGCAAGGGTGGGATCTGGGGGGCAATGAGTATGACGGTTCGACGGGGAAGTAATTTCCTTTCCCCCTGTACCATTCCTCTAGGTCAGCGCCCACCAGAAGAAGGGTATTTGGCGTGCCATCGCCAAGGACGTCCGGACCCTGGGGGTCTACCACAGATGGAGCACCCACTGCCGTAAAAGATGGGAGGACCTGCGCCGCTGGAGCAAGAAGACGGTGGAGGCCCAGCTGGGGATGGCCTCCCAACGTGGGAGGGGTGCCTGTCGCACCATGACCCCCCTGATGTTCCGGATCCTGGTGGTGGCATATCCGGAGTTGGATGGGCACTTGACGGCAGCACAGCAGCCACAAGGGGGTGAGTACACTCTCATTCAGCTGACTCTGCGCGCATTACGAGGGGTCTGGGTGAGGGAGGTGGGCAGTGGGTTCCCCTAGGCCAGGGCAAACTTAGTAGGCAAGGTCCCCTGTGAGGCAGGCTATGTGGCACCCCAACCCCACCAGTGGTAAGAGCCATCTACACCTAGTCAGGCTCCTGTGACTTCCGGGTGTCCAGCAATTGGTCTTAGGCCTCGTACCCCATGGTCAGCTGAAATTTCTAGGAACTGTTAGTGCATGGCATAGTGCAGAGGGCTGCTCCATGTGTGTTGTGTCCACCAACGGTAGTGGTGTTGCATGCACTGAACATGTATTTCTTCTGTCCCGTCCCCCTTTTTGTGGTCTCCATGTTCTCGTGTGCAATAGCATCATCAGGCGGAGGAGCATTGGCACCGGAGTAGGAGGGAGCTGCAACCCACTTGGCCCTGGAGGGTGAAACAACAGAGTCTGAAGCCACCAGTGGGACGGAGTGCGAGGGTAGCTCCATGGCGGGGACAGGAGCAGACAGCTGTTACAGCGACTCCTCCTCTGATCGGAGCTCCCTTGCGGTGGCGGGCACCTCTGTGCCCACCTCATCAACAGGTACAGCCGCCACCCCCCCACCAGCACTGCCCTCCCAGCAGCCCCTCAGCGTGTGTCCCGTGCCCGCTCACCCAGGGTGGTGGGCATCACCTTTGCCCCAGGCACCTCAGGCCCTGCCCCAGTCAGCCCTGCTGCCCTCAGTGAGGAGGCTATTGACCTCCTGAGATCCCTCACTGTTGGGCAATCTACCATTGTGAATGCCATCCAGGGTGTAGAGAGGCATTTGCAACAAACAAATGCATACCTGGAGGGTATTCATTCTGGGCAGGCAGCCCAACAGAGAGTATTTCAGGCTCTGGCCTCAGCACTGATGGCAGCCATTGTCCCTGTGTCCAGCCTCCCCCCTCCAACTTCCTCCACCCAGACCCACTCCCCTGTTCCTCAGCCTATCCTAAGCACACCATCAGACCAGCATGCACACTCATCAACACACAAGAGTGTCTCAGGCAAACATAAGCACCACACATCCCACAGGCACTCACACAAGCACCATCCCCATGCAGACACAGCAAAATCCACTGCCTCCACTGTGTCCCCCTCCTCCACGTCCTCCTCCTCCCTCCCTGTCTTGTCTCCACTCACACCTGCATGCACTACATCCTCAGCCACTGCCTCCATCACCAGCACGCCCATCACCACACACCGCTCACATGTACTCGCCACCCCCACTACCATTCACACATCCCCAGTGTCCTCTACCAGTGTGTCAGTGAGCCCTCCTCCCAAAGTACACAAACAAAGGCACACACCCACCCAACAGCCATCCACCTCACAACAGCCTCCGGCCCATGCACCTTCACCCAAATTCAGCAGGCGTACACCTCCTACAACCACTACCTCTTCCTCCACTCCCAAACCCCCTCCATCTTCCCATCCCAGTGTGTCTAAGAAACTCTTCCTGGCTAACATTGACTTCTTCCCTTCACCTCCCCTCCTGTCCTTATCCTAGGGCCAGGCTTTCCAGGTACCAGCCCAGCACCTCAGCCACCAAATCCCCAGCCACAGCGGTGCCAGCAACTGCGGGGTCATCGAGTGCGCCACACATCAGGGCTCCCAGTGTGCCACTTAGCGATGGCACGGACATTCCGCCACCTGCCAAGTTGAAAAAGGTGCCCACGTCCCGGAGGGAGAAGCCAAAAGTACCAGCCACCAAGGGCTCAGCAAAAACCAAAAGGGGTAATGGCAAGACAACTGCAGCACCATCAAAGCTGGGGAAGGGACAAAAGCTGAAGAGCAGGTTAGGAGAGGGCATGGTGGCACCGACTGAGGGACCAGTGTCACACTTTCTGTCCACGACCACGCCAACCTGCACGGCGGCGAACACCGCTAGCTGCTCCACCACCACAACCGCCACCTGCACCGCCACCACAACGCCACCTGCACCACCACCTGCACCACTCCCAGCATGTCTAAAGCCTCAATGACAGTCCCCAGCCTCTTCCCCAGTGGCCAGTCGTCCAAGGCTGCAGGAGACGTCCTGCTGTATCCCTCTGCAGGTGCTGACCCATACACCGCCACCAGCACTGCCTCCAGCACCGCCCCAAGCACCACCGCGACAGACACCACCGCAAGCACCGCCACCTGCACCGCCCCCGGCACATCTACAGCCTCAGCGACAGTCCCCAGCCTCTTGCCCAGTGGGAAGCCATCCGAGGCTGCAGGAGACGTCCTGATGTGTCCCTCTGCAGGTGCTGACCCATGCACCACCACCAGCACAGCCGCCAGCAACGCCGCAAGCACCCCCGCAACAGACACTGCTGCAAGTACTCCCCCCGGCCCCGCGGCGTCCTCGGACACAGGCACCACCGCTGACATGGCTACCATCCCAGTGGTCAGTTGTCTGAGGCTGGAGGAGAGTTCCTGAACCCTGGGCAGCTTCCATGAGGCATTTCTTCCATAACTGTTTGCGCCTGCAGGTGGAAGGCGCAGCCGCAGCAGTGTGGGGTATGTCGCTGCCTCCATGGCGTATCATGCTACCCGAACATCGCAAATCTCGTGGCACGCACACCCTGGTGAGGGAATTGTACCGGCCACACTGCATGTGGAGCACTCTGGGCACCAGGCCCCCTCCAGAACCAGTGGAGATTCACTTCCATTACCTCAGTCCTTGGCAGGATGAAGCACTATGGGCACCAGGCCCCCTCCAGAACCAGTGGAGTATCACATCCACTACCTCAGTCCTTGGCAGGATGAAGCACTCTGGGCACCAGGCCGCCTCCAGAACCAGTGGAGAAAGACATCCACTACCCCAGTCCTTGGCAGAATGAAGCACTCTAGGCACCAGACCCCCTCCAGAACCAGTGGAGAAAGACATCCACTACCTCAGTCCTTGGCAGGATGAAGCACTCTGGGCACCAGGCCCCCTTTAGAACCCCACTGGAGAGACTTGAGAGACTGTGGCTTTGCACTCCCCAGGATAAAGCAGTGGGCAACCCACCCACTGGAGAGACTTGAGAGGCTGTGGCTTTGCACTACCCAGGATACAGCAGTGGGCATGGAGCCCCTTCGTGCAGCAGTGGCGTGATGCGTTCATCAGGCTGATGTGACCCCTTCTCCTCCCCCTGAGGTGCCTGTATATTTTCGATCTGATGCCCCAGCAGTGTTCTCTCCATTTCCAGTCAGGTATCATGTGTGGGCCTCGCCCATGCATTTTGGGCCCAGTGGTCCACGGACAATGATTAGTACACTATCCAGACTTGTGTAGTTGGTGTACATATTTGTATATACTGAATTTGGAGTTTTGACTAATGGAATTTTAATAATTACAATGGTTGCCATCATTTACTTTTGTCCTTGCATTCTTCCAGGGGGTGGGGGGAGGTGTATATGTAATGTTGCTGTATGTATTTGTGTGTATGTTGTTGTGTGTGAGGGTGAGGGTGGGGGTGGTGCATGTTGTGTGTGTGTGTCACTCTGTTTCCTCCCCCCCTCCCCTGTGGTGTAGGTGCAGTACTCACCGTGGTCGCCGCCGCCGCTGCTCATACTCCTGGTAGAAGAGGAGGTAAACCAACATGGGCAGTACGTGTAGTTCGGGCTCCATGGCATCCTGGTTTCTCATTGAGTGTTGAGAGGTGAGTGTTTTCCCTTCTGTGTACTGTTTCCGCCGTGCTTTTGATAGCGTTGGTTCCGCCCCGGAAAAGGTGGCGGATAGGCCTCTTGTGATAGGGTGGGTGGTACTTTGTCTCCCGCCTGTCTGTTGGCAGTGTCCACTGCGCTGTTTGTTTCTACCGTCGTGGCGGTCGGAGTGTTAAAGTGACTGTCTATGTTGGCGGTTTCCGCCACGGTTGTAATCCCATTTTTTTTACCACAGGCCTGTTTGCGGTATTACCACCGCTTTAACACCGACCACCAGGGTTGTAATGAGGGCCTAAGTGCTTTGGCTGACCTTGAACCACATGTACTATCTGTGGGACTGCAGGACAGATGTATAAAAAGACACATCTTACAGATCAAATAACACATCCAGTCCCCCAAGTTCAGAGCAGCCAAGGTCTGGGCCAGCACAAACATATTTAAATTTTCCTTGCACATAAAGGCACTCAGGGTCAAAGGTTCAATATAGGCTGAAGGCTTCAATCCTTTTGCAGCACAAAAAAATAATAAGAAAAATAAAACATTCCTCTTTCCATGTCCAATACCCTCATGAAAGCACCTTTGTAGAGCAATGCTCACACCTCTTGTAATAGGGAAGATGCTCCTCTGAAAGTTGGGCAGATGTGGGTGGGGGCTTTTTGGGTAACCAAAGGAAAAGCTACAGCATATCCATGTTGAACAATTTATAAGATCTGTCTGTCAGACGCAATGGATCACTAACCCCAGGAGGAAGTACTGAATCTTGTCCTTCAAGGGATGGGGATGTGCCACTAAGGCCAAGCTCAAGCAGCTTGGTGGCTGGTACTGCAGGGAAGGGGGAGTGAGAGGACTGGTAACCCTGCTAGTCTGCGTGTTGTCTGACAGATTCACGTCCCCAACCTCAAAAGGATGGGGATGACTGCTCAACAGTTGGGGTGACTCTCACTGTCTATAAGCCAGCCCCTGGAGTATCCTCTGAATTTTCAGAACTAATGTGGCGACTGCTTAGCAGGGGTCAGGAGAGCCAGGAACCTGCCCATGGCTCTACTGACCTTAAAACGTACCAGGGCAGAATTAGCTTTTTCACCAAGGAAGTGAGCCATCAAAAGGCATATCCATGAGGGAGTCTTGCATGCCTCCAGAAAATCCTTTGGGATGCATCCATGACTAGTGGTGGAGCACAACACGGTTGCCGATGGCCTACCCAAGCAGGCAGTAGTATCAAAGCCAGCAAGAATCACACATTTGGCCGCATCCTGACCATCATGGATTGTTTGAACCAGAGAGGCCCTAAACTTGCCTGGGAGTGCCTACAAGATCTCACTGGCCGCATCTGAAAGGGTATGCATGTAGAGACCCAACAAACGTAGGGCATTGACCAATCTCGGTGTCAAGCTAGCCTGGGAAAAATTGTTCTCCAAACGCCTAATCCTTTTGAAGTCCTTATCCTGAGAAGACATGGGTAATGAATTGTGATTCATTGTTCTGGTTGAATCCTCTACCACCAGGCTCTCTGGTGTAGGGTAAGTGAGGATCACAAGGTGCAATCTGTGATGCCTGACTAAGGGCCTGATTTATTTCTTGGCAGTAATGGTCCCGCCTTTGGTTTTCCAACTGAAAACTCATCCTCCGGCTTGGTGTCCTGCCCCCGGCTCAGTTTAGATGTTGGTGGTCCCATAAACATTAGACTGCCCGAGTCCCGCCATCTCCACCAGGGATCCTACCCTGCATCGACGGCGGCATTGGAAATAGTGTCTGACAGCAGGACTCCAGACACTCTTACTGCTGAGCAGATTTGGATGTGCCTGAGCGCCAAGCCAACTGTGGTAGTCCGACCTCCACACCTGAGTTGGTGGACTCTTGGAGAAATGAGGTAAAAATGTACCTTTTTTCCTGAATCCACTTCCATTTTTGACTGGACACGACCGGACAAGGCCATTCTGCTACTAGACCATGGAGAAAACACAACCTCCCCACCCCATTGCCATACTCGAAGTTGGGAACCCGCATTGCCTGTGTATGTTGTGTGGCCACTGCAGTCATATACATGTCACAGTATTTTTAAAAAAAATTACTGTTACAAGCATATGACAGGAACACAATTGTGTCAGACATGGATGGGGACACACTGGTACAAGACATATATTGCACACATACACACATGTTATTGTGGTGTCAGCATTAATTGCCAAATGAATGCTGGCACCACAATAACATCACAATAGCACTTGCCACCTATGCCCATGTGCACATTGCAAGGGGACCGGTACCTGTAATATTGAGCTAGCAGTTGTGTATGTGAGGCAGGATGTGTATGTGTGTGTGCAATTGGATTGGCTGGGTGAGGTAGAGGGAACAGTAGTGGGTGATGTGGTTGTGTCAGATTGTGTGCCACTAACATATGGGTCTGCTGTTATTGTGTATGTTTGATTGTGTTGCTGTTTGTGACATTCAGGTGAGTGTGGGTGTTGTGTGGTGGTCATTGTCGTGATGTGTGTAGTTGTGATATTGTGTGTGTATGTGTAGATGAGTGTGTAGTTGTGTTGGTGGTCGTGGTTGGTCATGTTTGAGTGTAGTGTTGATAGTGTGTATATGTTGTGTCATGGATGTATGTTAATGTGTGTTTTTGGCATGTACATGTTGTGCTGTGTGGAATGGCAATGGCTTATAGTGTGTATGTGGTGTGTTGTGTAGTGTGTTGTACAGGGGAACACATATGGCTAAAGTACAGTGTGTGTATTTGACTCACCTCTATTCCACAACCACTGCCATTGTATGATGTCCATTGGGTCCCGCAACATACTCCCTCCCTCAGTAATACGCTGTCAGTACACCACCTGTAGAACTGTAACATCTAAATATGGGTGGCAGGAAGCCGCTAGCCTCATGGCTAGAAAGAGCACTCTGTGGTGTGGTTCGGCGCTGAGCCTTATTACATCTGAATACTGTTGTTGGAACGCTTTCCGCTTGACAGAGTACTCGAACCTGCCACTGTGGTGGGTTGGTGATATTACCATCAAGATCTTAATCAGGCCTAAACTTTCTGTTCACGGATGGGCAGGAACAGTGCTTTGATCAAGGTATCCATGAAGGCCTTGTTAGAGAGAAGCAGGGGCTCAGACGTGGCAGGCCCAGACTGCCAAGTTTCTGTAAGGACATAAGTATTAGTCTTGACCTAAGGCAGCTGCAGTTCCAGTACCTCAGCTTCCTGTTGGACTACTACTACTGATGATGCACTCTCTTCTTTTAGTGGTCCACCTGGTGAGTCTAACCCTGTATCAGGTCAGGTATCAAGCCCACTGGCCTCTTGTTGATCCTTGCAAAAATTGCCCTCATCATAATGAGGGGGAAGACCAACATCCCCCCACCATTTTCATCTCCCTGGTATGACGTACCTCGTTCTCAGTTAGAGCCAAAAAGGTAATAAAGCCTCTGCTGCTGCATCCACTGTGGTACCAGCATATTTGCAGATTCAAGTTGTATGCTGACCGATTGTGCTTTAGTAATTTCTCAGAATGACTTTGGTCAAGATTGGACTACAGTAAAAAGGTTCAAACAATAAAATCAGCACCGGATCCACTTTTGGCACAGGTGGAATGTCTACCAATGTCACGAAGGAAGAGCCCAGTGAAGGCCCTGGAGCTGGAGTAGATGTACGTACTTGTATTGATTCGGGACCCGGAATAGGTCTTAAGGGATCAGATGTGCAGGGAAGGACCAACCTGTGGGAACCTGACTGGAGGCCAAAGGGGCACCAAAGGGACCAAGGAGTGTACCAAAAATCGGCAACATCTCCTCTTTGAAAGTTTCACTGTGCTTTGGCGTCACTGAAGGCCTGGGAAACTCAAGGTGCACCGTGATCATTTAATACACTGACTACACCACTCGGCAACCTCATATCAGTTTCCATAATACACTGTATCAAAAAGCGCTTTTGATACAGCAGTACCTCAACTATCCCTTCAAAGTCACCTCTACCCACAGCATTGACTATTTCTTCACAGTTCCACTTGGCAGTCTGGTACCTGGTTTCTCTGAATCACTTCACAGACAACCTCAGTCCACCATGCCTACATAACATATATAATATAAGCAGGACTGATTAACCATTGTGACAAAATTGTCATTTGAATCTCTTAGTTAATGAAGTTAAGAAGTATTCTTTAAAGGCACTATTCTTTATTTAATGGAGTATCCTCTTCTGCAAGTGTGCGCTAGGTGTAAAATCATTTAGCAAATTCTTCACAATTGTACAGTCCCTACTTTAATATGCCAGAATGACTAGCAGGACCTGTTTCCTGAACATATTTATAAATCTGCCAGTTGACCATGCCTTCCTATGTGCTCGGCTTTGAACTACTCTAACAAATATTTTCACAAAAGGTGACTATGTGAGTTAAAAATTACTGTTGAGATCGGTTGTGGCCTAGAGAAAATGAGTTTGAATCACAGATTTAGTCTTCCATTCTAATGCAGTTTTGTAAAATACAAGTGTGCAGCGTCGGAGGTAGAACTGTAAATGCCATTAAATTGTGTTAGGGAGCCCACAAGGGGCTTGGCCAGCTAATGAAAGGAGGGTGCGACAGGAAGTACAAGTCGGTGGGATGGGGCAGAATCATTGGGGAAATAAGAGGCTGTGCAGAGCCCAAAGGGCAATTAGTTCTGATCACTGAAAAGATGCTGAAGACAGGAATACAGGTCAGGGTTGCAAGGGCACTAAAAGGAGTTTTAAGTGGTTGTATAGACTGTGCAGTGGGACAGGGATGAAGACATGGGCCAGAAAGCGGACCAGGGCAATGGAGAATCAAGAAGCTGGCCAAAAAGGACCAGGTACTTGTTAAAAATAAAACACAACACATCAGGAAGCCTTCATGTTTAACATACGTTTAATGCAAAAATAGCAAGTATCACAGCAAATAAACAAAATACACTTGTCAAATTATCATTTCAAGTGACAAGAGCTTTCGCTATAAATGGGTCAGTTGGAGCCTAGTGGTAAAATTCATGAAATGTACGAATGTTTGTATGTTTTCTCACGGTACAAGTCTATGGAACCTAACCATGTGACAGAACCTTGTTACTTTCAGCAAAATGTATCTGCTAAGCAGGTGTCACGATCTTCTCCTGCAGGAAGAGTGAGACGTTGTTGAGAAGATATTATTCATTAATACAATACTGAGTTCATTATTCCACCAAAAGCCTGCTTCTAGTTGCCAACACTGAAAACGAGGTTACGCTTTGAAGAAATGTGCAAGTTTACTACTCTGAATGACATTATTTCTAGCCTCAAGCCTATGAACAAGCCCTTGGGACTATTCCTGTACCAGCCTGACCTTCAGACCTACCCTTCAGCACCTGCTTGCGTCTCTGCGTAACTGTTTAGGTTTCTAAATTCTTATATCTTGCTGTACGTACCCACAGGACTGAGCTCCAGGCCTGCTCTGCATACTGTAGTCATATAACTATCACCAGTCCTGGGCTCTAGGACTGCTCGCCGGCTCCTGCTTTTAGGCCTATGTTTTTGTACCTGCTTACAGAGCTCTGCTAGTTTGCCTGCCTTCAGACACAGTTCTGGGAGTAGATTACTGTACTGCCTGAGGTTAGGGCCCTGCTCACACCTGTTGTAGGTTTGTGTCCCTTTGCTATGCCACAGTCCTGGACTCGAGGCTTACTTTACCCTCCAGCACCTGTTTCCTGATCTGAGTTCCTCTACCTGCCCCCCTGCCCTAATCACCAGTATATGTCGCAAGACTTCCATTTTTTATCTTATCCCTATACCTTCCATATCCAACATGCCAACACTTCTGAGATTGTGAGCCAAAAATTGTGTTATTTTAGCATAATTCCACTTAGAACTTCCCCCAATACAATACAAATGAATTGGGAAATTACTTTGCCCAGATTGTTTTCTTTAAATCTCGCTATTACTTGTTCCCAAATGTTGCCATGTTTGCACAATTACTTTCTAGCACCTGTTCCTAGACATGTGTCTCCAGACTGAACTCTGGGAATGCTTCCAAGCACGTGCGCCAAGAATTGTTTTCCTGCACTGGACCCCAGGCATGAGCTCCTGCTCTGTGTTCTAGTACCTCCCCGAAACCTATGTTCTTGTTCCTCCAAAGCATACTTTGGAGGACTGGAAACAGCACAGTGCTTCTTCTAGTCCTGCAGTGCAAAGTTCTATCCAGTGGACCCGTCAGTCAGCAGAACCCAGGCTGACACATAGAACCTTTCAGTACCTATAGAATGTGGTGTCATGCTAAAGTAAAAAGAGATGGGTGGAATGCTTAAAACTTTCAGTGCCAATTGCCAATGTTTCATTCCTGCAGTGCGCGGTACCTGCTCTGGAGCTGCAGTGTGGTCCCCTAGAGCCCCGCAGTATGTAAGGCTCGCATGCTGGAGGCTTACACTGTTTTTTCTTTCCCACTTAAGGCCAGAATTGTGCCTGCTTCCTGCTCAGTATCTATGGTGTGTCATCCTGACTCAGTGATGCCTGTGATGTGATTGTAGCTCTAACTGTGTAGTGCAGTGGTTGTTAGCCTTTTGACTTCTGTGGACCCCCCACTTTATCATTATTGGAACTAGAGGGCCCCTTTGAATTATTATTATAACCCCACTGAGTCATTACTGGAAGCTGGAGACCCAGGTGAAAACGTTGATGATTTGAACCACAAAACAAAACACAAAAAATGCAGAAACAAACATTGTATCAAACACATACACAACTGATACCACATTTTATTTAATTTACAAACAAATATAAATAAAAAAAATGAAAAATGTAATTTTAGTAGGAAGGTTGGAACTTTTCTAAATTCAATTGAACCACATATTGTTCAGACTATTTTCTGTTTGATGCACCTGAACTTCTCTCATGAATCAATCTGAGGATAATAATTACATTTTTAGTCTCCAATTTCAAATTCCTTGATATATACAGTACGTTTTCAAAATTTGAATTGGACATTTAGGCCCTCATTATGACTTCAGCGGTCTAAGACCTTGACCGCCATATCCCGCCAGCCACTAGACCGCCAGGGATGGCGGTCATTCGACCATATTATGACTACTGGAGGTTCTCAGCCAGAATTTGGACGGAGAGCCACCAGCAGCCATACTGGCGGTCGGCAGTGCAGTGGTGGCTGCTCCGCTTGCACCGCCACGTCATCACAACACCGCCACACCTATTAAGAGTTGATAATAGGCGTGGCGGTGTTGTGGTGACAGAGCGCTGGTGGTGGAGCAGGCCCCAAGCATCCCGTCCCTTCCCGGACGACCACCGTGAAAAGGTAAGTGCCCGTCTGATAGGAGGGGGGGTGATGAGTGGTGTTTGTGTGCATGGGGGTGTGCGTTTGTGTGATTGGAGGGGTGTGGGGTTTGTGTGCGTGTATGTGTGTGATTGTGAGTGTGTGAGTGTGTGAGTGTGTGAATGGATGCTGGGGTGGTGGGGGTATGTCTGAGTGTATGTGTATGTCTGTATGCGTGCGTGAATGCATGATTGCATATGTGTGTGTGTGTGTGTGTGTGTGTGGTGCGTGCATGTTTGGATGGGGTGGAGGTGGGGGTTACCTAGAGGCTGATGGGGGACTGTGGCTGTGTGGGAGGGTTGGGGGGAGTTGCATACTGGCACCAGGAATGTAGATTCCTGTTGCCAGTATCCTTTCCACCAGGGATTTCCTGGTGGTGTTGCCGCCGGGAAATCCCTGACGGAAAGGAGGTTCCTAATACCGTCAGCGGTCTATGGTGGACCGCCGGGGTGAAGGCGGTCCACCTTAGCCCTTAGCCACCTTAGTCCGACCAACCTACTTTGCAGCCAGTTCACCTCCGTGGTCATAATTTGGCGGTCCAGCAGCGCCACGTCATCGGCGGTGTTACCGCCACCATGGCGGAGCTGGACTGCCAATGTCGTAATGAGGGCCTTAGCCACTTTATTTATGTACACTTCATTAATCTGTTAATATTATTGAATTTTCTAAGCAGTCACTGATCCCCAGAGGAGGCTTTGCGGATCCCCAAGGTTCCCCGGACCACATGTTGGGAATCACTGGTGTAGTGTATGTTACAATTAATAATCTAGTTTATTAGACCCTTACAGTCCACATAAATGTATTTCTGCAAACAGTCTCAAATGCGAAAACACATGAACGGTGTAACCAATCTATATATAATTAAAACCAAAAATGCTTGTTTATCATAAATTACAATGCATTTTTTAAGAACATAGATAAAGGTATAGCAGTGTGGGGGATTGTTTACAAGGAGCAGAAATGTCATAGCAGCATCAACAGTTCCGGTAGAATTAGCATTAAACAATAGGTGCAAATATATTCGATGAAGATTTAAAAACGTAAGGTATAGAAGTAAATTATGTGTTAATTTATTTGAGCTTTCCAAAGGCAGTTACAGATTTTTGGTCTTTCCAAATGAATGTCAAAAGGCTCATGCAAAATCTCAGCTATATTCGACTAATCCTTGGTTCAGGGACAACAGCAGAATGGTTTGTTTTTCTGCAATTACTTTAAGTGACTGTAGCCATCATTTAGCCTGGAAAGTTGTGTTACTGCAGGTGAAAGAAGTCCAAAGCCTCTTCTTAATAAATATCCTCAGGTATGTCAAAACTATAATTTGAGTGGAAGTCAGTGACTGGGTTCCCATTAAAACAGCAGGAATTGTTTTTGTTTATTAAGATTTAAGAAAGCTGTTAACTTCGAATTTTAATTGGTATACTGTGTACCATGTGTGAAATCCTCTGGCCTACCCACAGCTCAATGTTGTGAAATGTTAAACTTTCAATAAATCAAGGTTGCAAAAAAACTATTAATTTGCTCCATGTATAAGAATAATCTGACCCACGTATAGGGGACTCATAATCCGTGATTTGCCTCTTTGCCTACTAATAGCATTGCTATCAGGGCAGGAGTGTTCCTCAGTTTATGTTTAAACACTCACTTTTAATAAATATATTACTAACGCATGATGCGGTTTCACACTTTCATTTACAGACAGTAAATTTCCAAGAAATGTCCAAAAACCTTCCCACTAACTTGCGGCTTTACTGATAATACTATGTAATGTATTAACAATCTGTAAAAATTAAGTTCAGAAAATGTTTTCTGCATATCACCAAGTAAAGTGTTCTCATTTGTTTTTATCCTATTAAAATATTTTTATCATCACACAGAAGTACAAACAATGTGCTTTCACAACTAGTGAAATATATTTGGAAGTGTTTGTACAGTTGACTTATTTATTTAAAAAGAAAGGGGGTAACTGACAAGCCATCATACAATGGGGGTTATTCACAAGGTAACTTACACTAATGACAAATGTACTTCATTTAGTTTTCTCAGGTTTAAATTAAGAAATAAATACTTTCCTAAAGTAAAAAAATATTTTGTATTACACAATAATAATTATTAAAAGTTGCGTATAGAACTAATTAAATAATACAATAAAATGTTATGAAAATGTAATCTTAAATTAAGTTTAATGTAAAAATGGTTGTTTAGATATTTTATAATTAAGTACTAAATTTGGATTATATGTATCTACATTAAATTATATTAAAATATATGTGTAACTATTTTAAGTAATTTAAATTAATTTACCCTTATTTCCTATGAGGTTTTATTTTAAGCCCCTACTTCCATTAGTTTCTATGGGAGGTTGTTGCAGTACCAGGGGATGGTCATGTGGGATGCTGGAGTAATTTACTACCATTTTAGATCCCTTTTCGGTTGTAGTAATTTTAGAAGGGCTGTATGTGAATAGCAATGAGTTTACTCTTTTGTGTGCAGGTACATGTCCATCCCTAAACCACTCCCTAACCTTCCCTTGTACCCTTTCTAAACTCCTCCATTTTAGTAGTAAGCAGTCCCCATTTTTCAGGCACTCCCCCATCCCTCTCATATTTACCTCTAAAATGTATACTTAGGTGTGCATAGACCCTACTGTCAGGGTGAAGATCCATTTGTAGTACTACCGTAGTACTGAAAAATATGCTACAAAATGCAGTTCGTGAATAGGCTTCCATGTGTTAAATTTCAATAGGCTACCAACGACCGAGCAAGCCTTGTTCTACGTGGATTCCTGGTGAGAGAGCTCAACACGGTAACTCCCAGATATTGATATTCATTCACAGTGGTCAGTTTCGCTTTTCTAAGGTTCCAACTCCCATTCGTCTTGTCTTTACCAAATACGCGTGTATGAGTTTTCTGGCCATCAGTTTCCAGTTTTTTAGTAACACAATATTGCTGTAGGGAGTATAGTTGAAGATGGAGACTGGCGTTTTTCCTGCCATGCACAACCAGGTCAAAAGAATACAGATGAACTATCAACAGATTTCTCGCCTATTCTTTGTGGACAGCTTCGGTTGTTAATGCATCTGGCTGATCTGTATAAATAAAAAAAAGTATAGATGCCGGGACCCAACCCGCTTTGAGACCATTTTCATTTGTAATTCGTGCAGACACCTCTCTAGAGAAACCTAATTGTACTTGTGTCCAAGTGCCAGTGTGGAGTTGTTCATTAGGTACAGTGAACCTGCCGAGATCCCCATCGCACATTATTAATACCGCAAGCGACTTATGCCTGTTGTGTCAAATGCTGCACAGAAGTCCATGAAACACGCATAACGTTTCCCCTTACTTTTAATAGCGGACTTCCATGATACATACCTCAAAGCAGGCACACGTTGCTGAGCTCTGCATCGGAGAGCTCTTTTTTCCCATGGAATCCAGTTCTACCCGATGCCCAATATTTTAATTATTCTAAAACTAATTTAGCAAAGATTTTTCTGTTGACATGTAAAACGATGAGCAGGTAGTATGCCGCAGAATCAGATTTGGTTCCCTTTTTTAAAAAAATGTTTAATTTATTTGTGTTTGCCCCCAGGACCGAGGAATTATGTCAGATCCAGCAGCATATTTAAGAAGAGGAAAACATAATAAACAATTACTTTTATCATCTCTATATCAGTTTGGATTGTATATAAAAAGGACAAATATTTAATCTAGGCGTCTTCTATTATAATGAGATCCGAGTACGTTTGAATTATAAGCATCCCGTAGCAACTAAGGTCCTGAAATCTTTGGCATTATCCGATCGAATAGCTTCTTTCCTTTCAAACCAAACCTGACTAATTTTTATCACCAGTTCCTACTTGTGGTATTTTTTGTAAAGACAACATTGATTTCTGTAATAATCCAAATCAGTCGAATTTCTGGAGTGTTGATTTTTAGCCAAGTTTTTCTCAGGGAACACCGCTTCCTCACACATTATGGGAGGATGATCCCAACCCCCCTACTTCTGACACTGAGTAAACTATAAAGTGTAGGGGTTTTAAGTAATAATTTTTGGGTTATCTGCAACATATATATTTACATTTGTTGATGGAAGAATAGTCAATAATGTCCCTGTCAGATGAGTACTATAAAACATTTGTCTTAATAATACAAGTAAATGCTGCGAAACAGTAAATTCTACTGGGATACATCTAATAGTAATTTTTTGAGAGCCATTGGGAAATGATCACTGTCATCATTGCCAATACCTCTAAAGTTATGACAAAAAAGTGTTCAATGTGCCATACAAAATAGTCTGTCACAGTACTTCCCAAACGTTCTAGTTTCAATAATTTTTATTGTTTTTATCAAGGTATACAACAGCAAGGCGAAGAAGTCGCCAGAACAACAACAATCACAACTCCCATCCTCCCCTTCCCTCCTCTCGAAAACCACCCCAGTTCAGAGAATAGGTGAACGGATGGTAACAGACCTGGAGTCAGAATTCCCCCATAACATTGGCTCTGCCATGGGAGAGCAGGCCCAAGGCCCATAGACGTCCGGAGCAAGTTAGGTCTCTGTTATCTCGATGAAGGTATTCCAGAATGGGTCCCACAGTCTGGCGAATTTGTCTGAGATATCCTGTAGATACGCTATCTTTTTGTGTGTTAAAAGCAGCCAAATGTTCTGTAGCCACATCATTATATTATGGGTAAGGTCCCTCCCCGCAAGCTTAGTATATCATCTGTTTGTCTGCTAGAAGGAGATGGGAGATTCTCTTCCCTTTACCTGAGTGGTGGGGCTGTGTTTGCTCCTGGGGGAGTCCCAGGAGGATTGATTCCGGGTCTTTAGTCATGGCCAACTCTATGTCTGCTATGGTTGCCAGTACTTCCTCACAACCCTCCCCAGGTGTGGGCAAGACCACAGGATGTGGAAGATAGTTTTCATCCATGTGCATCCCTCCCAACAGCCCTTGGTTTTGTTATTGTTCATGATCTGGAGCCGCACTGGTGTCTACTGCCATCTATATAGTATCTTCCAGACTACGTCTCTGCCATGAGCTTGTTTGGCAAAGTTAGTTGCGCATGTGTGAATGCCCATTCATTGTTTGTCATTCAATCTCAGATCTTCCTCCCAATCCGTTCTGTGGGGGCACGGGTGGTTTGTGTAGACTGGAGGTGCATGGTGGAGTATATCTGGAAGATCAAGTATTGTAAAGAGTTGAGGCATTGACAAAGTGTCTCAAAGTATATCAGGTGTCTTGTAGCTGCTGTCTGCATGGGGAGCTGAAGTACCCAGTGCCTGATTTGTAGATAGTGGAACTGTTTGCTCTCCGGGGTATTGTATGTCTGTTTAATGTATTCAAAGTGACAGATGATGCCCTTATGGAATAGGCCTCTAAGGCAGTAACAGCTGTTCGTAATCCATGTCTGAAATTTAGATCTCTGCAGGTTAGGTGAGAAGTCTTGGTTTATGTGTATCAAGATCAGAGGTGATTGGTAGGTGATTATCTCCAATAGTGGGTGAGGTAGTCCCAGGAATCAAGAGTGGCTCTCAAGCTCGGGGAGCTATAGAGACTGTGGCACATCTGACTCATAGGGAGCCACAGAATCTCAGCCAGTTGCCTGGCTGTCATATTCTGGTCTATAAAGCACCAGGGTTTATCTGATTCACCCTGTGGCCACTCCACCACATTGCACATCTGGGATGCCAGGAAGTAGAGATTGGGGATTCCCAGCCCCCAGCATTTCGGGTGCCTCTTACTGGTCATGTAGTGAAGTCGAGGTTGTTTTCCCACCCAAATAAAGGATATGCAGATGTCCATCAGTTGCGCTATTTCTGCTTTCTGCAGGGGCAGTGAAAGATTTATGATATCTTGGAAAAAGGCATCATTTTAAAGGAGGCCATTCTCCCCACCCAGGAAAGAGCATAAATGCACATTGAGGAGGTGAGTGCTTTATGTGATCATGCTAATAGTTTGAAATTGATTCTTGTGTAGGTGAGGTGTAAAGATCTGGAGTCAGACTCACCCCCAGGTATGGGAGGTCTCTGACTGAAGCCTGTGAAGGAGCACCCTCCACCCCAACACCACCATGCACAGCTATTTCCCCAGGTTAACTTTAAAACCTGCCAATGCCTCATATTCTGCCAGTATGGGAAAGAAGGTCTACAAAGAGTGGTCTGGATCCACCAAATTGATCAAAATGCCATTTGCAATAGTCACTATCTTGAAAGTATCCTAGCGGAAAGGTACTCCCCGGATCCCCTCATGCTCTTGAATTGTCTGGCCTGGTTCCAAATACAGGGCGAAGAGCAGAGAGGAAAGTGGACAGGCCTGTCTGCTGCCCCTTTGGATCCAAATCTTATGTGATTTAGTGCCATTAACACTGACTATGGCCTAAGGGGAGTCACAAGGCACTTCAATCCAACCTGTGAAGCGTGCACAGAAGCCTGTCTTCTAGGATAGCTTGCAGCATGGATCAGTCTATATGGTCAAATGCTTTGTCTGTGTCGAGAGAAAGTAGAATTGCTTCTATATGTTGTTTCTGGGCCAAATCTATGATATGTAGGGTGTGTTTGGTACTATTGCTGGTGGATCTGGACAGCACAAATCCTGTCTGATCTGCTTGGATCTGATTGGAAAGGTATATCTCTAGGTGGGTCACCAGGACTTTAGCCATTATTTTAGTGTTGTGTTTAAGAGTGAGATGGGCCAGTAGGATTGGTGTCGGGACTGTATCTGGTTTGGCGATAAATGCAATTGTAGCTTCTGCCAATATCAGGGTCAGTGCAGGTCCAGGACATTTGGTTGTACAGCTCTTTCATCAGGGGTGCTATTAGTGGGACTCAGTGCTTATAGAATGCACCTGTAAAGCTGACAGGGCATGGGCCTTTCCTAGTTTCAGGTGTTTTATAGCTGTCAAAGGCTCTGATTTTGAAAAGGCTCACCCAGAGCCTCTCTGGCATTGCCAGATTGTCACTGTAGAGAGAGAGACTGTATGTGTATTGAGCCTCTGATTCGGGGAGATCAGCTTATACAAGGTGCTATAGAATTCATGGAAGGCACCAACCTTCTCCGTCTCTGAGCAAAACAGGGTGCTAACTGCATTCAGAATTTCTTGGATACACCTGTTGGTGTGCTGAGCACACAGCTTGTTCTCTAAGAGGGAGCCCACTTTATTCCCTCTCTCATATAATCGAGTCACCAAACCAGCGAATATTTAGTTGGCTTTATTGTGTTCAAGTGAGCAGATTTGGCCGCAGAGTGAGGTAAGATTCCGCCAAAGATTCTTAGAAAGGTTAGATTTGGAAGACACTACGCTTGGTGCAAATCCTCCTTGAGTTGAAGGAGCTCGACTGCTCTTATCCGTTTAAAAAGGCTGGCCTCTTTGATGAACATCTCTCTCTCCACCGTCTTTAGGGCCCATACTATTCAGATCTCACTTGTGTGATTGAGTTGGGGGTATTCTCGTATGGAGGTTGTTATTTCATGTCAAACCACTGGGTCTCTCAGGAGAAAGTCATCTAGTCTCAATGTACTCACACGTCTGTGTCAGTTTGGGGTAGGCCAGCACAACGACATTTGGATCTGGCCATTGTCCAGTAGTGTCATTGGTTCCTGAGAAACGCCGTCCACTAGAGGCAGTAGCCGTTGGTCTAACAACAAACAGTCAATCCTGGTATAAGTGTTGTCGGCTGCTGAGTGATGGGAATATATCATTAGTAACAGGTTATATCCAGGCATCAGTCAGGCCTAGTTCATGGAGGATTGTTTTACCTGCCACCAACAAGGTTGGTTTACCTCCTTCCCTCTGTTGCGACTTGTCGAGGTTAGTGTGCGTAGTGCAGTTGAGGTTGCCCTCAATTAGGAGTGGGTGGTCTGTGGCCCTAGCTATCATCTGTACTAAAGGTATTAAGAATGCCTCTTGGCCAGTGTTCTGGCAATATATGCTGCCTATTGCAATAGGGGATGTCCTCACAGCTGGCCAATAGCAGTAGCCATCTGCCTGAGCTGTCAACCAGGATCCTCTGCTCATGAAATCTTATGGGGTCCCTAAAGAGAACTGCAATACCCACTGTTTTGGTAGGGGCTGAGCACGATATTGAAGTCGGTAGAATCTTGAGCGTACCCGATGTTGTCCAGGTGAGTTTCTTGAAGCAAACAAATATCTGTCTCAGATCTTTTTAACTCCCCCAAAATCTTAAGCCCCTTTGTGGGGCTGTTTAGGTCCCAGGCATTATACATGAGAATCTGTAAAGTGGTTGCAGTGGTCGTGGTGAGTTAGCGGGTGTAGGTAGCTAAGCTGGGTCCCTTGCCCCATGATGTGGGTGAGTGGGTCTATGCAACCTTTTGTGTAGGGTGGTGTCACATCCCTCTGTATTCCCCAACCAACCAGAGAACAACCAAAAATAACAAACGCAAAAAACTGGGGTCTCACATGTGGGGATAAAGAAGATCCTGGAGGGTTGTATCGGTCATATCCTTTCCAGGTTCTAGATCGGCATGGAGAAGTACAGTTAAAGTCTCAGCCTGATGTGTGCCTGGGTTGCTGTCCCCTGGTTCCCATCCCCACCCTCAAATCGGAGGCGATAGAATCACAACTTGTAGTATTTGCAAGGGGCTCCAATTCCAAGGGTTAGCTATTGCTCTTCTTCTGTGGCCAAGGCTGTCAGAGTTCCAGGCCTTTCCCCATTGTCTGACAGACTTGGGACAGGAGTCTCTCCTTGTTGACCTCCACCTCCTCTGTGTTAGGCATTGGAGGCAAACAAGCTCAGTGGTGGATGGTGGTCCATCCACCACTGACTCCTGACTTGCTCAATCTGGGAAGTACTGTTCAGGAGTTTCCAGGCCATCTCCAGAGAAGTAATTGATTAAGCTTGGCTTTCCCATTGAAAGTGGACCCTGAAGGGGTGGCCTCATCTGCATTTAATCCCACCGATCACAGGAAGTCTATGGTAGGTTTAAAGGATCAGCATTTATTTAGAGTGACTGGCAACAAATCCTAAAATAATTGCAGAATGCCATCAATGAAGGAGACCTGGCCCCCTCTGTCGGTATTGAATATAAGGGATTTTTTGTTTTTGAATAAGTGGACTGGTTGGGCACCTTGAGGATATTCTATGTGTTCCATTTAAGGGGATGCGTGGGTGAGCCGGGTCCTCCAGAATAGCCTTGAAGAGATATTGGACACATGTGGTTAGATCCACGTATTGAAGCTCCAGTGGAATTCGATGGATATGGATATTATTTCCACATGATCTAGTCACTAGGTCCTTTGACTTATCTTGGAGTTGCTGGTGGTGTTCTGTGAGTTTATCACAATCATCTACCTGTTTGTGTCAGCCCTTCTCCACTTCCTTTACTCTGGAGCCCTAGTCAGAGACATCTCTGCGCATCTCCTGTAGGTCACTGAGGAGTTCTGAATTGAGCATGAGAATCTCGTCCTTATTGTCTTGGAATGCCACCAGGAGAAAGCCCTTGGTTATATTCCAGTCCACCCAGGGGAGCTCTTGATCTCTATCACCTGCTGGGGAGACTGTACATTTTGAGGAGTTCCACCATTGGATGGCGGTTGGGGGCCTGCTGGAGCATGGACCTAATGGAAGTGTCTGTCTTGCTTCTGCCCCCATCATAGCCAAGTTGTGCAGGGCCAGCCGATACCCCATAGCTTGGTCGTATATGTGTGGTGCCAGATGCAGTGTTGTTATACACCCTCAGAAGGATTGTGGGAAGGACAGAAATGCTTTTTGTGGGTAGTCAGCGTGATGGCCCCACGCCACCACCCGGGTCTCCTTCCCAATGTGGCCAGTTTGTTGTATGCAGATGGAGTCTGCCATTCTCAGGGGGCCCACCCCGGCACTGTGGCCAGTGCTCCTGTGGGATGTTGCTGAGAGGAGAGCTCTGGCTCAATGTCTCATGTGGCTTGGTAGGTCTTGGTGCAGACCAAGGAGTGCCTGTGCGATTTTGTGTAGGCCAGGGCATTGGGGGGGAGCGCAATTTACGATGGCAGTAAGGCAATTCTCTCAACTGGTGGTCTCCAGGAATGCAGCATAGGGCCTGGGGCTAGCTCTCAGATGGTAGACCTATCACAGCCGCCCAGGCGCCTTAGCTGATGGTGCTAACCTCGTACTGGTGCTGTGAAGTGGTTGGTCATTGGCGGGACCACTACGGGTGCCTCCATGCACTCCTGGGCTCAGCTGTGGAGGCCTTCGCAATGATCCAGGATCAGCCGATCTGTGTCCTGCTCATCCCACTTTCAGCTGCAGTGCATAGGCCACGGCACTATCTTTTAATGCGCCCGGCTCATAGGGATCACTGATGGCTCAACCAGCCCATGGATTCCTCTGTCCTGTCCTAAGAGGTTGGTCGATTCATAGTGGGCATGGCTAGCCGTGAGCCTTCTCTCTTTGACCGCGCCACCTCCTCCTCTGCTCCGAGATAGTAGGATAGATGCGAAGCTGGAGCACAGTCCTCTGGTGGTAGGCAATCACCAGCTTCTGCATGGCCTGATTTAAGTCCCTAGAACTAGTAAATGTGGAGAGATGTATGTCCCCATTCCGAGTGCTGGCCTCATGTCCACCATGTTCGGCTGCTGGCTAACTTACCCCAGTTTTTAGAACCACAAATTGATTTTTAGAACAACAAACCTTTGCGACCCACCTAGGCTTAACAGATATGAGTTGTGGCATTATTTTGATGTAACAGTAGACATGCTTTCAAATTGCTGTGAATGACCAAAATGCTATACTCATGATAATTTTTTGCATTCATTCTGCACTGAAGTTGGAACACTTTTCAGAGTGGAGTGCCAGTCTGAGGCATCTGGTGGATAAAATGATAAGGCTTCTGAAAATCTTGGTGTTGATACGCCGAGGCAGCAGAGTTGGGGTAGGTAGTCCTGTGAATTCCTCACTACAACTATCATGCTGAATCATAGTTCTCTTTGCTCCCACTGAAGGAGACATAATTGCTACCCTATTGGGGTCGGCTTCTCCCTTTACAATGACACATTGTTAAGGTATCAATAACTATACCACATCTAGGTAATTTGTGATTGGACACTATTAGGGATACCCAGATTTCGACCACTGTGTAGATTAGGGTAATATTTGTCCTGACACATTGGTAACTGATCATTTCTGACTTACTAACCGCAAGAAACATGTTGACCTTTTTAAAAGCTGTCATAGATCATTGTGTCTGGTGATAGCCAGTATGTTTTTAACTTGACAAGTAGACTCACATATTTTTAAAAAAAACATTAAGATGACTAGTTAGCAAATTTTACCACACACCTCTTTTTATGTATTCACTGCAACACACCAATCTATACAATAGGCCCTCCACTTATACTTCACATACGGCTTTGGGTAAAAGATCTCCAATAAAGAACCCCCTCGTGGGTGCCCGTCAGGCCGGTGCTGCAGAAGGAGCAGGCCCTATGATGAAGCATGACACCCACTTGGGTGTGCGAGGGCTCATTTTCCTAAGGGAAAGGATCCTCTTCTGCTCCAGTGGTGTCTGTCTGACCTTCTACCTCCTCTTCTCCTCTCCTCTCCTCTCTTTCTCAGGCGATCTGCACGCTCTGGTTATATATAATTTTGTGGTCTGTGGCCAAGATATTGATCTAAAATGGCAAATGGTGAACTGCACTGGAGCTGCAACACTTTTCAGAACAGAGTGCTAACCTGTGGCATCTGGTGACTAAAATCACAAGGCTTCTGAGAACCCTGGCGTTGATACCAGTGGTTTCAGCAAATGTGGAACCCCCCTTCTGCGGCAGAGCATTGGGTAAGGCCTCATATCCATTCTTTACATGAGCATCAGATTGCATTACATAAGGTTAGATTCATTTTAACTTAAGCATGGTAGATTAAGTCATTAGATCAAAGCCAATGCCAAGCTCCAAACTGATTCCCCTTATCAAAAGCTGGCAGCGCTAACCATTAGGTCACATCCATATTTTTACATTTATGTGTGAAAGTCATATACTAGTGGAATGATTGTGTGTGATCATGTATATTGAGCACATTCACTGTTGAAATGGCCCTTTGAATTAAAAACAAGCAGCAGCAAAAAATACTGGAAGGTTCACCCAGAGTCTTGCTTGGAAATACTTGCAAGGGCTTGTTTCAAAACTGGACTTAAGCATATAATTCAGCACCTTTGAACATATGGTGCAGGGACACTCTTGGTGCTGACGTCAATGTTACATTCCTAAAGTCATGGGGATTGTGAAAAATCCTAGCTTCATGCAGAGTGTAGCCATTGTATTCAGTAGGAGAGTGTTAAGGGTGAAGTATATAGCTGGTAGTGTATGTTGGAGCACAATGTCGCAAATATACTACCGAAGCATGTTAGTGCACTGTAATTTACAGGTAGCACATTTTCGATTTAAATGGCCACTAAATTTGCACAGGCATACAGTTTTACTGATAAAACTATATAGCACACAAATAATATTGGGCTTTATTGGATATTTAGCATTTACACTTCACCAAGTAAAAGTGTCTTGACTTGTTTTGATCCTATTACATTTTTTGTTTCCAGCATACTTCAGAATTACAAAGAAATGTGCTTCATGTTAGGTTTCCTAACTGCTCATATATTAATTCATAAATATGTGTACAGTTCATTAAATGTGCATGAGTGTTACAAAAATGACACCCTACAGCCTTTCCTTATACACTCCCTGTACCTCAGCAAGATTGTCACACATTTCACTTTTAAAACTTCTCTCACTTTGCAGTAAGAGAAAAAAAGTAAACACCTTCCCTATGTTAAAATAATAAGCAGACATTTGTAGGAAGATATAGCCTGACATTTTTCTCTTTTTTTGAACCACAGTAAATGTGACAAAATAAATACAAAGTGTAAAGGCATCTTTATTTATTGCTCTTTTGCGACCCACCAGAAATCAGCTGATGACTTACCAGTGGGTTGTGTACCACAGATTGGGAAACACTGGTCTATCGGACTTTCTGTTGAATGATAAAATGCAAGTTTAAAATCCTGGGAAGTCACCTTTGAATCTACCCCTAACAATGCATACCTGAAGATCACAAAGAGCAGCCACAAGCCTTGAGCTTTTTTCATTCACTTTCCTGAAACCAAAATTTATATCAGGTATACTAAGAGTTTCTCTCAAGTCTATACAATTGGGCAAATCTAACTGGACATTTGTCTTTCTAAGATAACAGTGTCCTCCCAAAATAAATATTGCTCTGGGATATTTAAGTTTAAAATTGCTAATGTCTTTTTCCAAAAGGCCAGCCAGTTTTTGAGAGTTAAGCGAGGTTTTGGAAGGTCACACATGTATATTTAATATCAATATCTCCTGTTGTTTTTTTATATTTTTGGAAACAATAAGACTGATATGTGATGCATTTTATTGGTCTAATTATGAAATTTAGTGGGGATTTATTTAGAATTTTCACCCAGATAGGTGGATATCCTTGAGAAGAAGAGATGTGATAATCATTCAAAAACAGGGTTCCTTCATACGTGTCTTAAAAGAGATGTCTATTAAGCGATCCGTAAAATCACATGATTTAAGATATTGTGAAAAACAACTGATATTCCAAGATGCTATGTGGTAAACATCCGCTGCCCTCACTCAGTTTAGGAACAACACAACAGTTTAAAAACGTTTACCAAGTTAAGACTCTTCCTCTGACCATGGTGATCCGTTACAAATGACAAGGGAGCAGTTACTGTATAAGTTTCAATTGGCTTCACAATTCTTAGTGAATGCATGTTATTTGTTCTTAACTTAGCCCCATCTTTATTTACCATATTAAGTGTTTAGGAAATTTACACTAATGCATTGCTGGTGCTGTTATACAAGGAGTTAGCTTGAATTTTGAGATTATCGATAATCTTACTGCCTATACAAAATTCCAGTTCCCCAGCTCTCCTTTAGCCCATTTAATTTGAGCTAATACCTTGCTTGTTGGTGGTGTTAAAACTGTTATTTTCATACTATTAGCAGTGTTATGAAATGATAAAGAACTTACATCACGGCTTGTGAGAATGGTTACTCCTGGAATAGCATCAGATGCTCATTGTAATTTGCTTCAATATTCTTTACTTGAAAAGCTTTCTGTCCTTTCCTTAAAGGCATCTTCTACAATGTTGGGAAATGCCTCTTTTTACATAATCACCCCCAAAGGTTTGCACTTATGTTGCTGTTTTTAAGACTCCGAGAGTGCACTGAGGCCTGCTATCCAGACCTCAGTGCCAGGCTCTCACCCTTAAAAGTATATGTTTGATTGGCTTTGTTTGTGTCGCTTTACTTACTTTGTTTGTGTCTCTTTACTTACTTTACTTATTTTAAAGTCCCTAATATAGGGTACCAGGGGCACCCAGGACCTGCAAGTTAAAGTGTCCCACCAAGAGTGTAGCACTTATTTTGCCACCCTCCATGTGACAGTGTGAAAACATGTCTCCCAGTGTGCCACTGCAGACTGGCAGAGCAGTTTTAAACTGTTAACTGGACTCTGCCATGTGAAAATAGAGGTTTGTCCACAGAGCCTGAAACTGGACTTGGGACTGCTTCGGTGACATGGTAACTGTCCTAAAAATCCTCCCTGACTCCCTGGTCCTCCTCCTTGCCAGAGTTTGTTGCCTAAAGATGGCCAGAATAGCTGAACACAACTTTATAAAAGTTTTACAAAATCTCCAACCATTCCGCTTACCAATGTTTGTTAGAATTTTAAGACTAAAAAAGTGATTTACAATTTATTTAAAAATCTATATCTCCAGAACACTTTGGTTGATTTCGATCATTTTGATGTATCAAAATACTTAAAACTAAGATCTATTTTTATAAATTGATGTTGGATTTCTGTCATGTTGCGTGGCTTTCTTATTTTGTTGTTTGGGTGCTTATAAATGCTTTACACTTACTTTTTTACTTACTTTTTAACTTTGTTTAAGCTTGACTGCTCGAAACCACATCTACCCAGGGTTGAGCTAAGGTTTAACAAATGAGCCTGCCTGGTCATACGTTGATATCATGAATGTATTATACAGTGAAGTAGTGCAACCACACCATACAATACACCACTTTCCTCACAAATGCTATCTCTCTATTCTCTGTTTGATTAATGTTTTTCACACTGCTATTTAGCCTCAGGCTTTCCAAGATTAAAATACACATATAGTAAAAAGTAGTGTTTCAAAATCTTTATGTGATTTAAAATTGGTGGCTTCTTCATTAATGTCTTCTTTTTCATTTTATAGGTCTTCTTAACTGCATTCAATGTCGGCATGTTTATTTAGTTTACAACTTTTTGTTTGTATTTGATAGATGTTTTGCATTGTTAATTTGATGGCGTTTCCTCTTTTTTAGGGCTTTGTTATTTTTACATCAGAATTCATAACTTTTTATTGGTAATACTTAGTAAGTATTCAGGTTGGTGGCTAAACAAGGGTGAAACTGTATTGGCAATGAAATAATTCTTAGTAATCAAGGCTTTTATCTATCCCACCAAAGAGAGACTGGAGTCCAACAGGTCCACCGCCCCTACAACTTCTGTCTGCATCGGTTTATGGATCATGACTTCTATGGAACATTTCTTTTGTTTGGAGAATATAGCGTCTCTAATTTTTCAAGAACGCATAATGTTCTCTCAGTTCAGGGTATATTAAATTCTCACCTCAAAAGAGAAAATGATTAAAAGATCCAAGATGATATAGTCTGCACTCCCATGTCATCCCTCTTGCCATCTGCATGTTTGCAACCCTCTTTGACCAATGACAAGTCATGTTATCAGCAAGAGATGCAGGAAGGTTGGGCAGAGCTGCGTGTCAGCCAATCATGGTAGGTAGTGGTTATCAGCAGGCGCCTCTTTGCAACTGCACAAGCCATCAGCTTTGAGCAGCAACAGTCCAGGAGCATCTTATGCTCCAAAGTGCAGTTTCCAAGTGACACAGTTTTGAGGACCAAACAATTAAAAAATATTCAAATCTGATTGGATTGGGGAGTTTTTTCTCTCATCATCTATAGCAGGTCTATGAGCCCATACCTGGGCATTCAAACCTTGAGCAATCTGGTTGGTTGACTGCAACATGGAGAAAAATAATGCGGCCACCATTACAAGTCACGGGAATTTGGTCCCTGCATCCTGAATAAGCAAACAAAAGGAACCATAAGGGGAAGATGGCCATCTCCTTAACCTCTGGCTCGGGTGCGAGTGTGTGTGCAGGGGCAAAGAGGTCTCCTGTGAATAAAATTAAAAAACACAACATTTGCAGAACTCGGGCACTGGGTTCACAGTTCCCACCACAGTTCTCAAAATCTGCAAACCTTGACCAGGTATTCGCAAACCCATAACAAGCTTCATGGACCTGGGCTATAATTTGCTTTTTTTCTGGGGGTTCGCAGACTTGGAACCAGGTCCACGGACCCCACGGAAGGTCCGGTTCATGAAGCATGGCGTGAGTTTGGGATCCCTGGCATGCCATGGGTACTGGAGCCGTGCAGTTGGGTCCATGAACCCACCTTTCACCCCACAAAAGTGCCTGGCCAGAGGACATGTTCTTTGACGAGCCCGGCCAGGATCTGCACCCAATCCCTGCAGCTCACGGTCTTCAATTGTGCGCATCAAGGGTTGGCCACCCACTCTGGTTGGGGCTGAGCAAACTGTTGAATTGAAAGTGCAATTAAATGCTTTTAGGATAAATTATGTAAAATACCCTGTGACGGATTACTTTTGAAATGGTAATAAAAATCTGAAGGTCATAACACTAGCACATACAAAAAACCATCTGAAGACAGGGGAAGTAGGTGAATTTTAAATGAAGAGAAGCGGTTTGTATTTCCAAATTGGCTAGCGTGGAACATACCTTAAACAAACACTGCAAACTGGAAGACGTTTTAGCCTGAGGTTTCCTTTGTTTATTTTTAGATTAGTTTATTAATTTTTGGATACAATATCTTCTGAATGTTTATTTAAAATATAAAAGTAAATTATGCTTTATATTAATACTAAGATTAATGAAACACTTAGGCAATCAGGTCGGGCTGGACAACAGTTCATATTAACGCTGCCTTAGCAAATGGCTCGCCAAAGTGTTATATATGTACAGGATGTTGTGCCTATTATGGTCAGTTTAATTAGAATAGTTTTGAGGAAATAATATAATGGGGCAGCCGCCTTAATAATAGCCTGCTCATTTATAGCAGCTGATGCATTTTTAGATGGTGACTGTGTTACACCTAGTTTACCCATTTTCTGTTTTCAGTGTTTACCGGACATGATGCATATATATATATATATATATATATATATATATATATATATATGGACTAGCAAAATTATGCTAATATTTTAATGGAAATGGCATCCTTCTTGCACAAGATAACGGCTGTCTGTGGAAAGATGAAAACATTCTAAGTAAGTGAAATGCAATAAATAATTCTAATAGGTTAACATTGATGTTAGTATCAAAGAATAGTGAATATTAAAATGGCAAGTCAATGCAAATTATTTTTCAAAACTATTTTGAGAAAAAAAGATAGATAGAATGCAGAACAGAACGTGAGAGCTTACTGTGAGTTACTTTAACAATCCCTCCATGGCTCATAAAATTACTCCTCACTATGGGCCAGATTTAAGAAGCCCCTTGCGCCACCTAGCATCACATTCGCGTAATTTGTCTGACCCTAATGTGGCGTTAGGTTGGCAAAAAGGTGGCACCATATTTACAAAGTGGCGCAATGCAAACATTGTGCCACTTTCTAAACCCTTGCACCACATTATGCCTGCTCTAGGCATAATGTATGCAAGGGGAGCATTTCGGCGTTAGGAGTCCCAGAAAAATGGAGCAGTGGAATCTATGAGATTCCACTGCACCATTTCTAGCTTCATTTTTCTGCCTGCCTAAGGCAGGTGTTAAAATGAGGCCCCCATTGTTTTCAATGGGCCTCCTTTCTCTTTGCAGGATTAGCATCAATATTTTTGGCGCTAATCCAGCAAAGCGCCAAACTAGCCTCAACATTTTTGATGCTAGTTCCCTAATGTACGCTATGGTGCACCGTATCATAAATACGGAGCACACATGGTGGCATCAGGGTGAGTGCAATTGAGCGGAAGCAAAGTGGTGCATCATGACATGATGCACCACTTTTCATAAATTTGGCCCTATAGGTTATACTGTCATTGTGGACTTACATATGTTGGCTCAGTGGTTTTCATATTAATGAAACATGTTTAAGACCACATACATGAGAAGGGCTTGGTCTTACACGAGGAAACAATGGTCGCAAAAACCTAGAAGTTCCAGGTCATGGACATCTGGAATAAAAGATAATCCTGTAGTAGAAACCAATTGAATTTGTTGGCATTGGAGGATTGATGGGATTCTGACGGCAGGTGGCTATTTTCCAGCCAACTTTGTGCTATGGGACAAGAGGAGCAGATGCCTCAGAAGGCCCAGAAAAAGACCATCATTGCTGATGGAAGAGGGGCAGAGCAGCATTGGAGGTGACTACTAGTGTAGTGTGGTACACAGAGCCCAACTGGAGAGACAGTCGCAGAGCTATGATAGAGGGTGCTACTCCTTAGTTGTTAGAGGAAGGCAGTGCAGGGCTGGCCTTGGGGGCTAGGCCTTTATGGGTTGTGCTGTTGTGTACACTTGGTGCAGCTCTCCTCCTTAGCCAGGTGTCCACCTTCCAGTGAGGCAGCGTGATAAGATTTTGAGCCCTGTGTCACCTGGTGCAAGAGCAGTGGATCAATGTTCAATGGAGGGATATGTACAATGCACTTTGATCATGAACATGGCTAATGCAAGACATGGCACTCTTAAACTAATCTTGAATTAACTGCCAGGTAGCAAGGTCAAAAGAGTGGTCATAATACAGTTATTGAAAAGAGATAGTCCAGAAAAGACGCATTTTGATGATGCATGTGGGAGCAAGGAGACCACAGCACCCACACTCCTCTGTGCCTGGCCCCCATGCAGGAGGTGGGCTCGATGACTGTGGTGTCATAAATAGCACTATCCTGACCTGCTACGTTTGATGCAAACAGGCACTACCCAGGTGAAGGCCAGGCCAAGAGCGGGCCTGTCTGTGCCCGTCAGAACACAGAGGAGTCTGAGCTGGGTCCTGTCTCTTGACCCTTGGCTAAAGGACTCAAAGACTACTTGCATCAATTTGATAGCTTACTTCATAACCAATGCTATTCGGGTATTAGATAAAGAAATTAGCAGCACAGAAGAAAGACTGCCTGACACACATCGTACTGTGAGTGACTTGCGTGTGCATACAGACAATCTCATCTTGGTGAGAAGCTGTCTGTGTGCATTGAGCCTCGTTTGTCATGCAACTGTTAACAATCACTTAGGGATCCTACCCCCGTCAGAGAGTGGGGGCAAAACATCTGTCAAATATCAAATAGGGCCATTATTTCTCAAGTCATTCTGCTTTCGACCTGTTGTCATCTATTCTGCGCTGCTTTCGACCTGTTGTCATCTATTCTGTGGCATTAATCACACCCATCACTTTCATTTCTTTGTGTGCTTGCATCCTTCATGCCTTATCCAGTGTTTAGCCCTCCTCGAGAGAACAGTCCAATTACTATTAACATATGCAGCGTCCACATTGTAAGCTTAGTTTAGTTTTAGTTTTACAGTTTTATAAAGCGCATAGCTACCCTAGGGCGTCCCAGCGCTAAAGGTACATGACAACTATTGAGTTACCAGTGAAGACTAGAGCCAAAAATTCACTGCAGAAAAGGACAGTTTTTAGTTTTTTCCTGAAAATGCGTTCCGAAGGTTCATAACGAAGCTCTAAGGGGAGGGCATTCCAAAGACGGGCAGCTTTAACCGAAATGGAATTGCCTCCCCAAGATCTCTTAAACCGTGCTATATGAACTCGCCGACAGGTAGAAGATCTCAGACTTCTAATAGGGACATGAAAGAAAAAGCGTTGTCTGAGAAAGAGGGGACCCTTGTTGTGTAGGGCTTTGTGGGTCAAGCATAAGGCTTTGAAATGAACGTGTTGTTTTATGGGCAGCCAGTGGAGTGCTGCAAGAGCCGGCTTCGCAGGGTGGTGTCTGGGTACGTTCGTGAGGAGCCTGGCTGCTGCATTCTGCACCGCCTGAAGTTTTTCACCATATAATCCGGGGAGCTAAGAAACAGAGAGTTGCCATAATCAAGGCGAGAGAGAATCAAAGCCTGAAAAAGAATTCTTCTGGCTGTCAAGGGTAGAAGATAAAAAATCTTCCTGAGGGATCTTAAGAGACCAAAGCACACAGAGGAGACCTTTTTAGATTGATGTTCCATAGCATGGTTTCTGGACTACTTTTTTATTTTTTAAGTGGGTGACCGGTCCAGTGCCACTGCTGCAACCTTGTTAACCCCAAGAATCTTCACAAATAGTCAAAGCTCTCTCATTTTAAAGGTAGCTCTGCATGTTGAGTGCACTTCTGTATAAACACTGTAACTTTACTGAATAAATATAAAAGGCGTGTATTTAAATTGCCCTTGGGCTTTAAGCACAGAGGGAATGAAAGTACAGTCTGCACAGCAATACGGCAGCAAAAGCTTTCGGGCGTAAGGTGCCCAATCACCAGCTCATACATAATTATTAAGTATTGTTTCCATCCTAATGGCTACATCTTAGCATATTTTCACTAAAGCTTCAGACTGATAAAATTGCTGACGGTCATAACTGGTCTTAGAGTGAGCCAGAAAACCGAAGTTGATAGAAAAGACTCTGGACGACATATAGTGGATACCATTGGAAACTTCAAGCTTCAGCTTTAATCAAAACGTACGAAAGAAGTTTCTTCTCTAATTTGACCCCTCTAATAATATTACATATTAATATAATAATTGTTTGGTCGAGTCAAAAGTTCTCCTGAAATACATGCTTACAAATCTTTGACTGTAAAGCAGAGCAATCACTTTCTGCTGAATTAATAGGGTCCAAACTCGAAACACAAAAGGATAGTTGCTTTGATGCTTTTTTTCGAGGAATATTTCTGTTCTTCATAAGGACATTTCTTCCATTGACTCCTCCCGCCACTACTTGTGTGAATTTTATATTGAGGTCCCTGGAGGGCCCTAAAATCAGCCTTAGTGTGATGCCTCTCGAAACAAGAAAAGCAAGCACTGGCAAAGCGAGGGGGACTTGCCTTTTGACCTATTGGATTTGCCAATGCCTTCTGGTGATGCTGTACAGCATTGAAAAAGAGTCACTTTTGCCAATCATGTGCAACATTGGCCTAAAGGGAGAAAAGGGGCAATGATGCAGCTGGTACTGGGGTCCGGGCCATGTTTTAGGTGCACTCTTGCTTGATGGTGTGTTCTGATGCATGCGAATGCATCATCACGCATGCATGCGTAGTTTAACATGCTGCGCATGCCAACCAAAGGACAATTTATAAGTAGCGCATTTTTAGCGTCGAGCCTGCGTTGCATGTGCTTGCGAGACGCTTTAGTAGATAGAAAAGGTCTCAAAGCCCCGTCCATGTCACCTCAGTGTCTTTCATTGGTTCGTGGGCTTGCCTTTCAAAATCTGCTTGCTTTCATTAGTGGAAGGCACGCATACGTCATGACTTTTCCGGTGGTTATCCCTCCTCGAGCGCAGTGACCAAGTACTGAAAACATGTCAGGGTCGCTGTTTCGCGTCAGGTTTGTGGACTACTTTTTATGTTTTTTCGCAGTGCGATCTCGCTTGGCAGAAGTCCAGCGTTTTGCATGACATCGACCCTGTTACATAGTTAATTGCACTTTTGCCGGTTTCGTAGATAATTGCACTTTTTCCGATAGGTTTCACTACGAGTGAACTGTAGCAGCGCGATCGCGCTCTTTTTTTACATTTTTTTTTCCTTCTCCCTGCATGCCATCTTCAACTGTCCATACGAGTGAACTGTAGCAGCGCAATCGCACTGTTTTTTTCCCACTTAATGTGGCAATAAAAGTCCGGTTGGGAGTTTACAACTGCTAATAGCTGTAACTCGGAGAAATGCGAGAACCTATTGAATTGCAAATGCTTGTTTAGGTTGGGTATAGCAGCACGCAATCGCTGCTTTCGACGTGTTGTCATCTATTTTTTCAGAGACAATCATCAAAACAATGAGCATTAGCCCCAGTTTGGGCTACAAACTAGGAAGATTTTTTTAATCTTCCCTTTTGCGGAATCAAGTATTAAAATCAGTCAGTACTGGTGCTACAGCTAAAGCATAAATTATAAAAATATAACTGGCCTATGGATTATTATTTTAGATCACCTTCGTGTGGTTGTGATCACATTTCCATTGAACAAGACATCTCAGGTCAAGCAGGTGATGCAGCAGGTGGTAGGTAATTCGTTAATTTCTGGCAAGTGGTAAATAGCGCTCAATTCAGAGTGAGAAAATACCACCTGGCTAATTTACTTTGCCAGGTTATCAGTGAGATAAAATTTACAGTTGGTGGAAAATGCACTGCACCCACTGCTAACTGCATTAATACACGCAGCACCGGTTTTACGAAAAAATGCTGTCCGTGCAATTTACTGCACAATATAATATTAGCTCTCAGTTCTTCTTGCCTTTTGTAAAACCCAGACCCAATTTTCACAACACCAGTTATTACCTATGCATGCTCACTAATGGCTCAGGTCTAGAAAGATGCACAAATGTTTTGTCATGGGGGACCTTAACCAAATATTATAATATGCTTTTGTCGGCTTTCTAATTACCTTGATGCTGAATTTACTGTCAGCAACATTTATTTATCAGCTCAATGCATGGCCATACATATAAGTTCCACTTGCTTTACTTTTACGCCGTGATTCAAACCTGGGTCCTCAGTTCCAAACTCAGCAGCTCTAGTCCTTGCGCCACACCTCCCTCTTCTACCAGGTTTCTAAGGCATTCCAGTTCCTTTCATTGTTGTAGTGCAGCATGCCATGCTTCATGGCGGCCGCGCCTTTCTCTCGGACTGATACAGCTTTAAATTACATTGCCTCACTATTTACTGCTTTAACATTTATATGCAGCAGCTGTGTTACTTCATAGTACTTTAAAGCTAATTTCTGCTTCGAAGATGTTTGTTTTTCTGGGCCTCCAGGAATATTGAGTCATTTGTTTGAGTGCAATATTACAACTTTACTGAACTCCTTAATAAAAATACCTTTGAAATGTGTGCACTGCGGCTGCTTCCAAACCCTGTGCAGGCAGCCAACCCAGCTCATGAGCTGTAGGTGCAGTCCGTGATGAAAGCAGCCAGGTGGTGCTGAAATCCGGCCTGTGCTGTGTTTTTACTGTGATATGCTACTATTCAAGAGGGCATTCTAACTGTAAATTCGTAAATTTGGAAGCCAGTCCTTGGAGTAGTATTCGTAAAGTTGGCTAGCTCCCTAGTTCAAAACGTGATTTGCTTATTTAGTTTAGGTTTCTGCTTTGCATTCTGGGACTTGTAGTTTTTATTTTTCTAATGTGATACAAGCTGCGAGTACAAAGCAGAAACCTGACTAGATGAACTTTTGAGCCTGTGAATCTTGAGCTGTGTGTGAGTGTATTTATAAAACTGCCGTCGAGGAGAGCTTACAGTTTATTATGCTGTACAATGGTCGATATTTTATCATGTGAGTTTGCTCTCTTCAAGCGTATGAAAAATCAAGGCCGTTTTATTCCAGTAGACCTACTAGCCCTTTAGTTATATGAAGGGCCACTGGAATTATGTGGCAGAAAGGTCCAAACTGTATGGGCAGGGTTGACCAATTAATGTGGCAAATAAGGCCAGTTATGCATTTATAATGCCAATAGCCCAACTCAAGTAAATATGAGACCTATTGCAGAGCAAATGCTTGTTATCATTTCCTGCAGCAACTCCTGTTGGAATCAGGCAGGCAATGAGAACATCGGTATACGGGGCTTCTTTGGGTGCAATTCAGTACGTGGCAGATAACCGTGGTTCACCTGATTACCCATAAAAAAACATTAGGGCCCTGATTTAAGAAAAGTGGCACTTCATGTAACACCACTTTTCTTGCAGCCCACTGTGCCCCCCTACCACCATGTGTGCGCCGTACTTAACATACAGTGCACCATGGCGCAGGTTAGGGACAATAGCGTCATCATTTTTTACACTATTGTTGTACTTTGCAGGATTAGCTCAAAAAATGTTGGCGCTAATCCTGCAAAGTACAGAGAGGCTGATTAAAAATAATGGTGTGCCTACTTTTAATGCATGCTCTGTGCAGGCATTAATAATGCTGCTAAAAAGGGTGCAGTGGAATCTCATAGATTACACTGTGCCATTTTGCGGGCCTCCTAACGGGGGAACGCCCCCCCTTGCATACATTATGCCTGGCGTGCTTTGCAATACTTTGTAAATATGGCGCAGCGTTTTTGCCAAACTATCGCCCCATTACCATAAAAAAGCATTAGCATGAAAAAACGCTAATCTGGCGATAGTTGGCGCTAGGCCCTTTTTAAATTTAGGCCTAGATGTGGCTAATTGTAAGGGAAAGGTGAACCAAAATATTACTTTTGTTAGAAGGTCAATACTTGAAGCAGCTCCATGGTTGAGACATATTAAAAACACGTGTGATGTTGCACAGCAGATCATAAGTATACTGAGGTTGTTAGGTTACAGTGTTTGCAGAAATTTACCTCTAAACCACATGCATCTCGTATAGAAAGACCGGGAAGTCGATACAATTAAAGGCTATACTTAGGTCTTGCTATAGACAACTAAAACTGTCTGTTGTCGGAACTCATGCCAGGTATACACTGTTACATTGTAAGCATTCTAAGACTAGCGAGACCTACTGGTTGTGTCCATGGCCCTTTTGGTTTGAATGCATTACCATTGTGTAATGCAGGCATCTGCAATGCAAGCACGCATTTCCCGGTATGTGCTGGGGATTCTTCACACTATTTGTTCGTTATAGTACAGCCTATTCAAATGATATTTTCAGCTGTGTAACATTGCACATGACTAAACACTCTTTCAGTAGAGGAATGCAAATCGTTTTTATTATAAACATATCCCCTAAAAAGGTATGGTTTATCTGCCGCTTGTATAGCTTATTTCCATTATTTGTCAGACAAATTGTTCTAGTTGCACAAGAGCCGGGAGTATATGATTGAGGTGACAGCTCTGTGTCAACGGTCACACATAAATCAGTATTGCTTTCAAGTAAATTAATAGTTTGAAACATAAGGAAAAGCCTTACTTGATATTGTTTCTTGACAGCGTCCAATCTACAGGATCGCGATCTCATTCACTGTGCTTGCCACCCAGGTCATACACATCCTACTTTTTAATAGTTTGTTCACGTCATTAATGAAATAAATAAAACACCCTCATTCTGTGCTGGTCTACTTTCAGCTTGTCCATGACAGAAGTCGTTTTCCAGACGGAGTGACCATGGAATACCTAATATGTTCAGCCACTCATCAAATATCTCATCGATACTACATGCATTTACAGTCCTTTTTAGGTTGAGCCTAGACAGCGCGCATGCGCTGTCTGCAAGACCTGTTGGATGGAGTATAGGACTTTGCTCCTGCCTGCCGTCTACCATAGGTTGAAGGCAGTGTCACTCTTTTTTTGTTGGCTCCTAACTGGATTGGCACCCGATACTTCACTTCCTGTACTTGGCTGAGGGGCACCAGCCAAGTACAGTTATTACGCTGGGAATGTTTTTCTGTTGCTTGGACGGACTATTTGTCTTTGTTTCCTGCCTCTGGTGTTTGTCAGTAAGCCATTGTGTTCAGGCGTGTGGTTCTGCGTTTGCCCTTCACCTGGCCCTTACTTTACATAATCAGTAATTACAAGTAGCTGTGTCGTGTGTGTGTTTTGTAAATTTGTAATTAAATTTGTAAAGTTTTTTGTGGCTTCATATAGCATGAAATGACCCAGGAATTAATCCATGATAGCAGCTCTCCCTGGGCTGAGAGCCGATACTACAATATTCACCCCATAATGCTATGCAGGCATTCCTTGTACAACACATTTTTGCCTATAACTCAGCCTGTGGTGGTCCTAGGGCAATGGGACATCCACCACAACATTCAGAATGATGTGCTCTTTCTGTCCATACAATCTTGTGGGTTAGAGGGGGGCCCAAAATCCTAGCCTCTTCCACAATTCAAGGCATATTTATGTTTGTTTATAGCTGGGGCTTTTGTCTCTACAGCTGAGAGGCGTCAGTGTTATGAGAGCATTGTTTGTACTAATATTCTGACAGCCTATCTAGGTCTGCAAATGTGTAATGCACTATGCTCGCCAAGGGTTGAAGGATGATAATCGCCCCAAGGCACTTCTAAACTCAGTAGGCTCCACAGGGACATCTAGCCACAGCCAGAGGTATTGCACCTTCTGCTAATGCACAAACACAGTTTATTTCTGATAAAGGTTTATTGTACAGCACTGCTAAATATTTAAGCATGGCTAAATATTTCAGCCATTTCACTGAGGACCAGGTACTTCTCCTGCCGTTTCCAGAGCTTCTGGTGTCAGAAAACGTTCTGGCAGTGTTCTGTGACACTGTACTCTGAGTGCTTTTTGCTCCACTGGGACATCTAGCCACAACCAGTAATACTGCATCTTCTGCTGTTGACTCTACAGGGACATCTAGTAATGACCTGCAGCACTGCTCCCTTGTGCCACTGACTCCACAGTTAAATGATATTTAAAAGGCCTGCGAGGCCTGAAAATGTGTAATACACTTTGCCCTCAAGCGGCTGATTATATGGTTACACTGCAATGTTCTTTATCATTCTTTTTTATGTGATTATGCCCTCTAGGGGCTGAATATATGGTTACATAACCATGTTTCTTCCAAATGCTATTTTTACTGTGGTGATCTGTGGGGTTGTTCAAACCATTGCAGTCTAATGTCAAGTGGATGAAGAAATGCACAAGCACAGTTTATTTCTGATAAAGGTTTAATGTGCTGCATGGCTAAATATTTATAAGGTCCCAAAGGAGAGGTTGTCGTTATCATTTACAACACCAAACAGCTCTAACTCTCACTAATGCGAGACCTATCCCATTGCAAATGCTTGTTAATATTGCATTGACTACAATTAATAAGGATCAGGCGTCTAACCTATCTGTTACTACAGCCAAGATTTGCAATTTAAGTCCACAGTCTAGGCAAGGTTTAATCAACAGCACTGCATAGATGGGTGTAGACAAGTGCCTTTATGTGGCTGAGGGTGACTAGAAATCTGTGTCATAATAAATCTACTAGCACTGGATTCAAGCTAGCCTGGCTGATGAAGGGTGATACCCTGAAACCGGTCCTAGGATGCTTGTTTCCAGTCCAGGGAGGACCTGACTTGGCAGTTCGGGCTGGACTGTTTCCATGGGAAGCAGGGTCAAGAGTGATTTGCATATGGCTGGGTCCAAACTGGGTTGGACCCAGACCTTTCTGATTGGGGGTGAATGTTTGCATTGTTTAGCATTCTGTCCATCATCTGTTCTTTTTTGCATTTTGTTGCCCCAAGTAGGAAGGGTATGCCTAGACATGGGTCCTGTGCTCACTGCACCACTGGGTTCAAGCTAGCCTGGCTGATGAAGGGTGATATCCTGAAACCAGTCCTAGGATGCTTGTTTCTGGTCCAGTGAGCACCTGGCTTAGCAGTTCGGGCTAGACTGTTCCCATGGGGAACAGGGTCAAGGCTGATTTGCATATGGCTGGGTCCAAACTGGGGTGGCGTGGTGAGCAACAAAATGATGAATTAAACCCAGATCTTTGTGATTGGGGGTGAATGTTTGCATTGTTCAGCAGTCCGTCCATCATCTGTTCTTTTTGCATTTTGTTGCCCCAAGTGGGAAGGGTAAGCCCAGACGTGGGTCCCATGTTCATTGCACCACTGAATTCAAGCTAGCCTGGCTGATGAAGGGTGATACCCTGAAACTGGCCCTATGATGCTTGTTTCTGGTCCAGTGAGGACCTGGCTTGGCAGTTCGGGCTGGACTGTTCCCATGGGTAACAGGGTCAAGACTGATTTGCATATGGCTTGGTCCAAACTGGGGTGGCGTGGTGAGCAAAAAAACATTGGATTAAACCCAGATCTTTGTGACGGGGGTAAATGTTTGCATTCTTCAGCACTCTGTCCATCATCTGTTCTTTTTGCATTTTTCTCTGAGGCCTTATCTTTTAGAAAAAGTATTGAAGATGTGTGACTAACCTCTGGAAGTTGTATCTGTATTTTAATTTAATTTCAGTGTTATAATGGTGATTTATATTCATTTTATTGTCGTGTAGGCTCTCATTATTCTAATGAGACTACTGGATTTTGACCGGCAGAATAGCCCGCGGCATGGGAGACTAAGTTGGGCCCACTGCGGGTGATACCTGTCGCTCCAATCCGGGTTTTGCTCTGGGTAACTAGCAGCGCCTCATCTCCACCGTCCATTTCTCTCATTTACAATTCAGTCTCATATATAAATGACAAACAGAGGCAGTATATGTTTCAATAATAGGTTTAATAAAATGACTGCATCTTAGATAGCAAAGCGTGAGCTCCAATAAGCAGAATGACACAACAATGACAGTATTAAAATTGTGACTAGAAGAGTGAAGCATAAGAATAACACTATCATATTGTCACTATAGTCAGTGGTCTAATTCCTACCTGGGCTAGGATAGAGCACAGCATGTTAAGCTCTAATTCTGCCCTTCAGGTCCCACTGGGAAGACATCAACCCCCATACCTGAACAAAGGCATGCGGTCTGCGTTAGCATCCGTAGCGAAGCATTCAGCAACCAGCAAAGAGTTGTGGTTCCCTGGCTGGAATCTCCCTCTAACGTGTAAGGGACAAGGAAGTGTTTTTCTAACAACACAGCTGATATTCTGAGAAAATGTCCCTACGTAAGGATGTGTATTTTCTACGAATGTTGGAGACTAAACTTCTACCACGTTCACCGGTAATGTACTGTGCTGTAGCCTTGGAAGAAGCACAGAGTGATCAAGAATGTCTTATTTGAGAACAGAGTGCTGGCCTAGGCAAAAACAGTTAGATAAACGGAAAATAAAACAAGACCGTAAAAATGGTTATTGTAACAATAGTAAGACAATGTGGAATAAAATATATCTAGGTTAAAGTGCACAGTGGCCTAGTGTGTTAAAATAACGTGCATGGAGCTATAACTAAAATGGCTACACAACACCCTCCCCCTTGTCGGTTGAAAGTGGTTCAAAACAAAGATTTATAAAATTACTGCTAAAAAGCTGAACCCAAGATATATATAAAAGCAATGTCAATGATGACAAGTCGAAAGGACACATGAGCATCCAACGTGACAATTTAAAACATGAGCATGTGGCAGAAAACCTAATTCAAAGGGCAAGTCTGGAAAAGTGTTGACGTGGTTTGGTAATAGGGATGAGAACAGCGGATGGGTGGTGAAGATCATCACTGTGGATTTGGCATGGAGCAATGCTGAAGTTGCACAAAGCGTTTGTGGGCTATTTCTAATCCATATGCCCTACAAAATTATTGTCAAGTAATCCTGACATGGGGGCATTTCTCTCAGACCTGCCTTTCGCTGCCTGGATTAATGGCAAAATATTGATAGCACCTATATCAATTCACAAAAAAAAAGGAAAATAAATATTGTTCACAAAAATATTGCTTTCCTAAACTTAACTAGTAAAAACACAAATATGCTTAACCAAAATACCAAAAAGCCCAGTTAAAATATCTATTTTTATGCATATGAATAACAAAAATATCAGAAACCAAAATATCATTACTGTTAAATAAACAGATACATTGTAAAAAAATATGGCAACACACAATATTGACTAAATTAATTTCACCACAGATAAACAGATTTTATTACTAAACATTAAAATAGCAATTTATGAAAACCAAAAATAAAGATAAACCTAAAAAATATATATTAATATTCTAATATTATACAATTTCATATCACTGCAATAACTTAAAACACCTCAGAAATATAGTACTGAATTATAAATATTAAACAAAAATATGTTTAAATATATACATAAATAATACATCCAAAATATATATATATATATATATGAAACATTATAAAATATGCACTAATTAACTTTCACCATAAAAGGCAATGACTGCAAAACAAATTCAAACAAACCAAATACTAATCAATAAAAGCAAACCGTACAGCAAAGTAATCAATAGAATTAAGAATTGTTAGACTTGACAGCCTTATGGTGATCATCCCCAACCCAACATTCTTGCCTTCCTCCCACCACTTTCCTGACACTGTTTTTGCTGGTTTTAGGCCTCTGTGCACTTAACCACTACTGTCCAGTGCTAAAGTGCATATGCTCTCTCCCCTAAACCTGGTAATATTGGTTCCTACCCAACTGGCATATTTAATTTACCCGTAAGTCCCTAGTAAAGCACACTTCATGTGCCTAGGGCCTGTAAATTAAATGCTACTAGTGGGCCTGCTGCACTGACTGTGCCACCCACACGAGTAGCCCTCCAACCATGTCTCAGGCCTATCATTGCAAGGCCTGTGTGTTCAGTTTCACTGCCATTTCGACTTCGCATTTAAAACTACTTGCCAAGTCTTACACTCCCTGTTTTCTACATATGTCACCCCTAAGGTAGGCCCTAGGTAACCCATAGGGCAGGGTGCTATGCAGGTAAAAGGCAGGACATTTATTATGTGTTTTACATGTCCTGGTAGTGAAAAACTCATATATTCGTTTTCCACTACTGTGAGGCATGCTCCTCTCATAGGCTAACATTAGAGCTGCCTTCATATCCTCTTAAATGGTAGATTCTGATCTGGAAGGAGCAGCCATGTCTTGTTTGGTATTGCAAGAAGAGTCATAAAAATCCTGCTTACTGGTGAAGTTGGGTTTAATATTACTATTTTAGAAATGCCACTTTTAGAAAGTGGGCATTTCTCTGCACTTACTGCCATCTATGCCTAAAAGCCTGTCTCTAACCCACGTCTGGTCTGTGCTGGTTGACAGCTGCCCTTCTGCATTCCAACCAGACAACCACAAACACAGGACACTCAGTCACATCTGCATTCCTCTCCATACTGAATGGGTCTTCCTGGGCAGAAAGAGTGGAGGGGCTCACACTTAAATTTCAAAGGCCTACCATCACACAAATGACTGATAACCCCCAACAGGGAACCTGGCAGACAGGACTGGGCTGAAAGGGGAACTTGTATGCTTCAAAACCACTCTTTGAAGTTTCCTCCACTTGAAAGGCATTTTTGGGTATATAAACTGGGTCTCTGACCCCAACAAATCAGACACTTTTGGACCTACACCTGCGCTCTGTCAGACAAACTGCCTGGCTGCCCAAAGGACTCATCTGGACTGCTTTGCTGAGAGGGACTGCTGCCATGCGTGTTGCCCTGTTGGCCTTTAACTCTGCTGGAAGGACTCTGCCTTCCTCCTGAAGTATTCCCCAAGGGCTTGGACTGAGCTTGCCTCAGAGCCAACAAAGACTTTGCCTCTTCAAGAAAATCCTCATACGTCGAAAATCGACTCAACGCCTGCAGAAATCGCCGCAAAGCCTGCATTGCGGCTGGAAAATTGCAGCACCAGTGACTGGAACAACGCAGCACTGACTTCCCGATGGAAAATTCGGCGTAGCGCCTGCCTTGAGATGGAAAATTTTACTCATTGCCTAACGGATCGATGCAGAGCCTGCTCCTTCTACCAGCGTGTAAAGGATTTTCAACGTATTATCCCTTGGCGTCAAAATATCCCTGCATCGCAGTGAGGAACCAAGACTGCATGCCTGAAAAATTACGCAACCCCTTGCAGAGTGGAAAGAATCGACGCATCGTCTGTGCCATGCCGGAAAATCCAATGCAACACCTTAATTTTTCCACGCCTCGCCTCATCTGCGTTCTCTGTGCGTCATTATTTTTGACGCATCCCAAGTACTGTGTGTTACTAAGAAACAACTATTGATTTCTAAGGATTGAGACTCTTTTATGCCTTTTAAAAGTGATATTTCAATTTGTACCCATTGGATCTTTGTCATTTTGACCTTATTTTATTCAGATAAATATTATATATTTTTCTAAACCTGTGTGGTGTCTTTTTGTGGTGTTTTAACTGTGTTATTGTATGCTTTATTGCACAAATACTTTACACATTGCCTGACTGCTCAGTGCCAAGCTACCAGAGGGTGGGCACAGGATAATTTGGATTGTGTTGTGACTTACTCTGACTAGGATTGTGGTCCCTATTTGGACAAGTATGTATACCTCTGCCAAGTAGAGACCCCATTTCTAACAAAAATGAATTAAACTAACAATATAAAAGGCACACAAAAAGTGACTACGCACTACACCAAAAACTATTAGAGCTGCAAGATGACAATACTATGAAGGATTTGTAGAGACAATTTGAAAACAGAAGTGGAAGAATAAATACAACTGCCTTCTAAAGTTAATGAAACATTCATTTATACTAACATACACTTATTAAATTTTAAAAAACATAAAATAATAAATAACTAACAAAACATTCTGGGCCTCAAGAGGAGTTCGGCTACAGTTTGCACCGTCCAGTGAACTTCCGACGGGTAGGTTGCCGCCACACGGGCTACCTCCCTGTTGGACCCATTAAGAGTATCCCGATGGGCTGTTGGGGACGGAAACAGAGGTTTCCACCTGCCAGCCTAAAGGGAAACAGGCAGCAGCATTGTCTCCGGCTCGTAATCGAGCCAGTAGCAATGCTGCCCCCTCAGAGTGCACCAGCACCTTTCCACTGTTCACTGTCTGCACGGCAGACAGTGAACAATTCAGTTTTGATGGACAGGGGGTCCCTTGCACTGCCCATGCCAAGTGCATGGGCAGTGCAGCCCCTCCCCCTGTGGCCCTCTGCCCCTGTTCTCTGCCAACCTTCTCATGGTGGTAAAACCACCATGAAAAGGCTGGTGAAGAACAAGTTTGTAATCAGCAGGGCACACTGCATGCAGCGCCGCCCTGGCTGATTGCGATCTCTGCCACCGCCAGGCTGTCAGGATCCTGGATCCCGGCAGTGCTGGTGGTCTAACCACCAGGGTCTTAATGTTGCTGTCGAATTGACACAGCAGCGGAGGTCCTGACGGCCACCGAGAGGATGGTGGACTTAAGACCACCAGCCTCTTAACGAGGGCCTCTATTCCCTTTATCAATTAAACAGAAACATGACTGCACCATTGAAAAACTACTAATCTACCAAAAAAATTCTTCAACCACATACTTGGAAAAAGACATACAAAACAGAAGTAAATAAAAAATTATTTCTAAATGCCAAGTCATCCTAAAATGCTACAAATAAAACTAACCTCCCTCAGCCCCTACTACCTACCAATAGAAAAGAAGTCACCTCACCCACTTTACAACACCCCCAATGCAAAACCAGCAAATAAAGCTTTTAATTACCAGCAATGACACATCTGTAAATATAAAAGTAAAAACAAGTACAATACCTTAGTAATTCAATTCTAAATGTCATATTCATTTTTTAGCATTTAATACTTTGTAACATTACATTATTGTTAGAAATAATTACAGGAAGAGCAAGATACATCACACCACAGAGAATGAAATAATTACTCTCTCACATAGGTTATACTTACCGCCTAGAAATTACAAGCATGAAAACTGTCAATTGGAAATTTACTAAATCTTATGCTAATGTGTGCTATGGGAGGGCGACTACAAAAGATAATGTTATCAATGTTAGAGAACACAACCACCCCCCAAATTTCACTGAAATCGAAGTAAGGCATGTAATACAAGATTTAACAGAGGCAAGCACTAGTTCTCAAGAGCCCACAAGTAAAATAATAAAATATATACAGTCCCTGAACTCATCACAGTCCAGTTACCAGCTCTACCCACATTAAAACATTTAATAGTGTGAACTAAAAAAGCAACTGGTGATATCCCTTCTAATCCAATAAGCTACCCAGATATTCAAATTCCTGAACATTTAACCACCACACATAAGAAAGAACCTTCCTCGTACATGGTAACCTTATCAATGAAAAGTGCATTAAAATATTTGCTACAGAAATGGATGCGACATTCACAATGTGTCCCGAGCATTTTACTCAGATATACAATATACATGGTGAATATCGCTCAAAACACTAATTTTACATTTATATACGCCTTGCTAACTAATAAATAAACCACTAAACCACATTAAAATTTAAGTGCAAACAACTACTCCTCACGTAAAATAATAATTGATATTGAACAAGCCATGTCCAAACTATCCTTAAACTATGGCCACACATAGTCATTCAAGGCTGTTACTACCATTTTAACCAAAACATCGGGCGACACCTCCACAAATCTGCACTAAGGGCCTCATTACTAAGGGCGGTGGTGGCGATCAGACCACCGTTCTCCTGGTGGTCCAACAGCCATATTATGACTCTGGAGGTCATAACAACAGGGGACCACCACCACCGCCAAGAACAATGCTCCAATGGGGTGGTGGCAGTCGGAGTCATGGTCAGCCATGGCAGCGCTGAGCTCAGTGCCGCCGTGCTGATCACGAGTCCCCTTTCCACCAGCCTTTTCATGGCAGAGTCCCCGCCATGAAAGGCTGGCGGAAATACAGTGCTGGGGGCCACAAGGGGGACCCTGCATTGCCCAGGACCATGTCGCAGCCAGCGCAGGGGCCCCCCTGCCCAGCACCCTCAGAATGCGCAGTGTCTGTTATACATTCAGAGGTTTTCACCAGTGAGCCCAGTAGAAACCTCATAATAAGGCCGGGGGCAGCCCGCCAGCCTTGTAGTGGCCTTCTCCCCACAGGTCTAGTGTTCCGGTTTCGGACCGCCAGACTCGTAATGAAGCCCTAGGTGTAGAATATGCAAAAAACTGCCAATTTGCTTATGGAATTTAAAAAGTATAATTTGCACTATTGCATTAGGCTTTGTCCTTATAATAGCGGTAGCTGACTACTATAACTTACTTATGAAAGTCCATTCTACCAACAAAGAAAACACAAACTAAGGACCTGATTACGACTTTGGTGGTCTGGGGACAGCCACTTCAGTGGCGGCAGTCCGACCGCCACCGTGTTGGTGGTCCGACTGGCGCATTATGATACATGCGGTTGCATAGATGAAAGACCGCTCAGGTCCCACTGACACCACCAGCAACACTAGACTGCAGTGGAGAAATAGGCCTGCCGGAGGGCAGACTTCCAGTGTTCTGCCGGACCAATTATGATATTGCTTTCCGCTGGCGTGACTGTGGCAGTCCAACCACCATACCTGAGCAGGTGGAAATGGAGGGATTTAAGGCAGAAACTCACCTGCAGGCAGTGTTACACATCCTCTACACCAAATCGATGGGCTACCATTGACCTGGTATGTGGGCTGTGCTCCGTGGACAAAATATATTTTTTTGTGCCCTAGGTCGGAGCTGTGCACAATATATGGCCCAATCACAGTCCCTTGAAGCCCCCTTTGGCAAGGTCACTGACACTGCACCACCACACTCAACAAAACTTGATATGTGTGCACATCCCATTTTCAGGGATAGTGGTATGTCCATAACATTGTGTCACACAGCATCAAATCACACCTAAAAATTTAAGTGACACACTCACATTGTTCACATGCCATGGCCTGTTATGACATGACATATACATTTGTATGAATGTGTCATTAAACCTAAACACACCTTCCTTGCAAAATCCTTGGCATGGCCTCATGCATATCACCCACATTGCAAGAGAATATAAGGTAAATGGGTAGAACAATTTGTGTGACAATCATCCAAAGCTCACAATTTAAACATCCCTGCAGAATAGGTATGGCGGCATTAGGGGGACCCCGGAAGGCTGCTGCCCCTTGACACATTTCACTTTGCACATGCCTCAAAAACAGTATTTGCACAGGAACTGTGGCTTTGTGAACATCAGGGACAACCAATAGCATAACCAAGTGGCATGCCTTTGTGGCAAATGTGTAAGTGCAAGTCTGGAAAGCAAATACAGCAGTAACAGCATGGGTCACATATTTAGATAAAGTAGGTATAAGGTACACAAATTAAAATGGACACATGTCCATTCAAATGTATGGAAAGGTAGCACAATTGAACACCCCCGTGTGTGGAAAAACAAATCTCAAGCTTGCACACATGATACGAATGGCCAGTCTATGTCAGGGGGGAGTAAAGTAACCAACAGATGTTGACATTGGCCAAGCCAAGATTAAATACTTACCATATTAAACACCACCCAAAGCAATGCCACCCCAATTGGATTACATCCCACACATCCATCCATCGAACATTTCCCCTTGTCCTCGGTGACTCCAGCACTGGTTCCAAAGTCTGATCATACCAACCACATCAAATGGACCATCAATCAGGGTGAAACACAACTGTAGTCATACATCACAAATTACTCAAGAACATCAAAAAGGTAGAAAACTAATGGCAGGACCAATGTGTAGGAAAACAACCAACTGGTGTCATAACTCCAAAAATAGAGAGAAAGCCAATGGCCAGTCCATGCCTTAAATGTGCTGAGCACACTGATGTTCACCACAACTTGCCTCACAGATTATTGCCACAGGAACCTCCACATGAAGGGGCATTTAGTGGGCATTCGAGGTACCTCAATGATCTCTGTTGGGTGGGATGGGGTTGGTTTTGGATGGGTGGGTTTGGCCTTCGGAGGGGTGGGCTTCACTTTGGGAGGGGTGGGCATCTTTTTGGGTTTGGTAGTGGTATGGCTGGTTTCAGGGGGGAGCAGGTGTCAGAGGGGAGGACTTGTACATGAAGGGATGGGTTGAGGTGTGGGCGGGGTCCTTTTTGCTTTGGGAGGGTGGGGCTTTCACAGGGGTAGGGGCAAGGACAAATATGAAACTTTCTTGGGGAAAATGGGTGCCGTGTTTAGGAGGAATTAAGGGTTGAGAGGTTGAGAAAGTGCTTGTGTCAGGTCTTGGTGTGGCTGTTGTTGGTGCTGGTGTGTGTGTGTCTGAAGTATGTTTGTGTTTTGTTGGTGTCTCGTGTGTGTGTGGGCACTTGCATCTCTTGGTGGGCTGTAATGGGGATGTGATGAGTAAGGTGGGAGTGATGGATGTATTTGTGGGGGTGGTGTGTGAGGGTATGGTATGAGTGGTGGCTGTGTGGGTGTTGGGGTAGTATCTGTGGTATGTTGTGAGTAGTGGCTGTGTTTGTGGGTACTGGGGTAGTGACTAGGGATAGGTTATGAGTGGGGGCTGTGTCTGTGGGTGTTGGGGTGGTGTCTGGAGGTATGGGGTATATGGCAGTGGGTGTGAGTTGGGTGAGTGTCTGTTGAGTGCCTGCATGCTTGTGTGTCTTGTGGTGTTGTGTTTATGTGTGCTGCTTGCACCTGTTGAGGCGTGTGTGTGCATATGTGCTTGGGACAGGTATGAGAACAGGGAAATTGGATGGGTAAGAGGAAGGTGAGGATTCCATGAGGGAGGAGGTCAAAGCTTGAAAAATCTATGTAAGCCAGACATAGCACTGTGAATGCCTTCCAGGTACGCAACCATCTGTTGGAGCTGGTTGCCCTGCACCTAGATGGAGGCCAGATCCTGAGAAGATCTCTGTGGGGCAGAAATTAAACTGTAGATGCCTTCCAGGTAGGCCACAATCTGTTGTAGATGGCTGCTCTGCACATGGGTGGCATTCAGTAGTGCTGTCTGACCAACAGAGATGTTTCCCAGGAGGTCAATAGCCTCCCCACTCAGGGCAGCAGGGGTAACAAGGGCAGGGGGTGAGGTGTCTGGTGTGAAGGAGATGGCTACCCTCTTGGGGGAGCGGGCCCAGCCACCTCGGTGGGGAGAAACAGAGAGGGAGGAGATGGAACTAGCAATGGCGGACAAGGATAGAACAGGTGTAGGACCTCAGTGTTCTGCCACCACTAGGGAGTGCCCACTGGAGGTTGACTCAGAAGAAGACAATGTGGAGCCAGTGTCCTCCGTGGCACTCCACTCACCCTCTGGGCCACTAGGTCCCTCTGTGTCTGATGTTTCATGACCAGTCATACCGTGGCCAGATGCTCCCCCACTGATGTCGGCCCTGTCTCCTCTGCTTGCCTGTGGTCATGATGAAATGACAAAAACAAATAGAGACCTTCCATGTGCCTGCAAACACTTGAACAACAGCTTTGATTATAAAACATTACCATAATGTACAGTACCACAAGGTCCTCCAAAGTGGCTTCAATATTGGCAACACCACATGCATGCATGCTATGTGAATTGCAAACAGTTACCCACAGGAAAAACAGACAACTTATATTGCATGAGTGAAGCTGTCCAGTCACAATACCCAGGGATAAAGTAGCAAAGCATGTCACCTTGAATGGTTTGGCTCTTGTAGCACCCCTCAGTAAACTGTTGGCATCAAATCTGAAATGCAATGCCAAGTTCAGTCTCACAGATTCCACAGAAGTTGCAATCAGCAAATGTTCATATATACAAAACTACATCATAACAAAATGATTGGCAAATAATTCATCCATGTTGCAGGAAGAAGTGCAGTAGCCGGAAGAAGGTGACATGGAAACACCCATGTCACACTGTAAAAACTCACCAATGGTCACTTCACAATATGTCTATTGTCTAATGAAGTTGCACTTTGCTTTGCTAGAAAACACATCTTGCACAGAAAAGTACACTGGAGACAATCTGGTCAGAATGTCTGGGAGATTTGTCTACAAATATCCACAGCACAATGAATCAGGCAGGCCTAAGGGAAATCACCTGCCTCGATTGGTACTGCTGAGAACACCCTTCTAACATTGTATATCTAAAAGGCAATAGTCCATTGAATGTTGTTGTGGCTTAGGGAACCTCCATTATCTGTACAGGGCCTTTAGCATGTTTGTCAATGGGAAGGCACATTACTGTACCCGTTTGTCATGCACTCACATATGATTCCAAAATTTCTGCAGGTCACTCCCTGATGCATGTCAACAGTCAGGTAATGAACCTTCACCAATTAACATGTGCAAAGCACTTAGCCAAACAATTCAACATCAATGGCATGTAAATGCACATTGTGAGTAATTACTGTAGGTCTTTGTGATCGGGTCGACCCGATCCCGTCCCCGACAGCGGCAGTCACTGACGTGTCGGGCAAACCCGACACGTCACTTCCGCGTTCCCACGTTTCCGTGGGAACGCTCTTGGAACGGGAGCGGCGTTTCCCTGTTTCCAGGGTTAAACCGAAGGACTTCCGGGACGGGGAGCTAAAGGAGGCGGCGGTGCGAGAAGAAGGGGAGAGAGGAGCGACAGGAGAAAGCACGAGGGAAACAGCAACTACGGAGGAGCGTGGCGGTACGGAGGAGACCCAAACAGAAGACGGACGCGAGAAGAAGGAGAGTGCTCACGGAGGAGCACCGGAGGCAGAAAGCCCAGGAGCCAGCCACGACCCAGGAGGGTCGTGGCTTACAAAGGTACGGTCCCTGTGGGGAACGAGAGAGAGTGTACAGTCTAAACGGGCACTGGGGAAGGGAACTGGGGAGGAGAAAGGGGGGGTGGTGGAAAAGGCAGCTGACTAGTGTGGAACTGGGCACAGGAGGTCATCTATCACGTTCACTTTAGTGTGTGTACTATACACGGGTGTCCAACCACGCTACCGTCACACCCCCTGACCTTCCCCTTTTCCCCTTTTGGTGTAAGAAAACGAACCCAGACGTAATTCACTACTTACCTTGGCGTTCTCCTTCTTTTCCCGGTAATCCACTGGAGCCGTACGGGAGACCTAGGACCCACCGACCTAAAAAGACAAAGAAGAAGAAGAAAGGCCCAATTAGAAGACTTGAAGATACCACCCTGAAACCTTAATAAAACTGTAACTTTGTGACTGGAAAACAAGGAAAAGACAATCTCACAAATAAATCACTTACTTTACCACTATAACCGCTCTCAGTTGTGTTTATACTGTTCAGCCTGCCACAGTGGTGTCAGAAGTGAGATCAGGCTAGAGAGCCCTAAGGCTAACGAACGGTTTAGACAATGAGCGAAAGTCCTACATTAGAGGACATGATTAAACAACTGGCGGAAGGCCAGCGACACTTACAGTTGGTATGGGAAGCTCACCAGCGAGAGGCTAAGGAGGACAGGGAGGCCTTACAGTCCGCCCTAAAAAGTCAAGCCACTATACTGGCAAACAACCAACTGGTACATGAAACGGCGATGAAAAAATGAACAGAGACAATAGCTGCCAGTAAAGTCCACCCTAATGTCCCCAGTTCGGTGCTACAAAAATATCAGGAGGGGGAAGACCCGGACTCTTTCTTTACCAACTTTGAACGGGTGGCTTCTTCCGTCCAATGGCCTGAGGAAAGATGGGGACAATACATCGCGCCGCTACTTACAGGACTCCTACAGGCCGCTTACCAAGCAGCTAATCCAGGGGGGACAACACTGTACAAAGACATAAAGAATAGCATTTTGGAACGGGTGGGGCACGATACCGAGTACTATAGAGTAAAATTCCATAAAGTAAAATGGGGACAGAATGAGGACCCCCGAACCTTTTATTTTCGGGTTAAAGATTTAGCACTGAAATGGTTGGGTCCAATAGGAAATAGCAGAGAAGAGGTCATACAGACAATCGTCCTCGAGCAATACTTGGATGCCTTACCTACTACTACAAAAAACTGGATAAGACAACATCCAAAGGTAGATACAGACATGGCCATAGACTTAGCCTGTGCATATCACCGGTCCACCGATGTCAGAGGTATACAGCCAAGGTCCAACATAAAAGCCATCACACCACCCACCAAACCCTCACCGAGATGTCCTTTAGAAGACCCGTTTCCCCGGAAACAAGGAGAAGGTCAACCCATGCAGGGACCACAATGTTTTAACTGCGGAGAATGGGGTCATATAGCTCGCATGTGCCCTAGAAAAGTAGAAGGAGGAGAGCCTATGGAGATAGGAGTAACCCGACGTAGAGTCCTCTGTACAGGAGGGGGAGACATTAAGTTTAAGCAAACCATAAAAGTCAATGGACGGCCCCTATGTGCTCTCATAGATTCGGGTTGCAGCCAATCCGTCGTTCGTGAAGATCTAATAGGCCCTATAGATAAGGAAGCTAGTCAATGGGTCAACATCTGCTGTATCCACGGCGACAAGGAACAATACCCCGTTATGGTAGTGGAACTAGAGTGGGCTAAATACAGGGACTTTCTTCCTATGGGAGTTATGGACCAACTCATTGAGGAGTGTATCGTTGGTACCGACTATATACATTTCCAACAACTTCTAAATTGTACCCAAAATCCGAGAGAGAACCTGGAGTGGTGGGCCGAGGCTCCTTTTTCCAGTAGTCCCCTTGAGTGTACCCCACTCCGCAGAAAACTTTCTCGCCGAGAGAAACGGGAAGAGGGGGTACAGTTTCGGGCCCACAAGGAGAATGAGCATCCCATAAGACTTATAGCTGAGAATCACGAAGCACCCCTAAGCTTCTGTCAACAACAGAGAGAGGACCCTACCCTCACTCAGGCTTGGAGAGGCGCGAAAACCGAAGAAACAGATGAGGTGGGTCCCTATTTCTTGGTACAAAGAAATCTCCTGTATAGGGTTACCACTACGCGAGCAGGGGATCGCAAACGTCAATTACTAGTCCCAGAATCCTATAGAAACCAAGTCCTTATCCTAGCACACAACCAACCAGGAGGGGGTCATTTTGGGAGAGAAAAAACTGAGGAGTATCTCCTCAGAAGGTTCTATTGGCCAGGAGTTTTTGCACACATTAGGAAATATTGCTCTCAATGTCCTAGGTGTCAGCTTACAGAACCAGGTAGGCCCAGGAAAGCACCTCTCCTACCGCTTCCCATCATCGACATTTCGTTTAGCAGGGTGGAGATGGATTTAATTGGACCTCTATTACCCTCCTCTAAAGGCCACACCTATATATTGGTTATTGTAGACTATGCTACTAGATACCCCGAAGCCCTCCCACTAGCAAGTATGACAACAAAAACCATAGCGCAGGCAATGATAACCGTATTCACTCGAATAGGGTTCCCCCGAGAAATACTCACTGACCAAGGTACACCATTCATGTCGAACCTCATGAAACAGGTATGTAGGGTACTAGGAATTTCCCAAATAAAAACCTCAGTTTATCATCCCCAGACGGACGGACTGGTTGAGCGCTACAATCAGACCATCAAAACACTATTAAAGAAGGTAGTCGAGGACTCTGGGAGGGATTGGGATCAAAAATTACCCTTAGTTCTTTATGCCATTAGAACCCACGAACAAGCTTCAACAGGACATAGCCCGTTCGAACTGGTGTTCGGAAGGCAACCCCGTTCCCTTTTAGATATGGCTGTAGAAACCTGGGGGGAAGAAGGGGAGGAAGAAGGAAGGCCGTTGTTAGAATACGTCCAAAACTTGAAATCCCACTTACGGGAACTATGGGAAGATGTGCGGCAACATATGGAACAGGCCCAAGAGACACAAAAACACTATTATGATATAGGAAGTAAATTGCGTACCTTTCACCCAAATTACCAAGTCTTAATAATGCGTCCCACGTCCGAGCAAAAACTACTAGCGAGATGGCAGGGACCCTATCGGGTTATTAGAGCAATCTCCCCTGTCACTTATCTCATAGAGCTCAATGTCAATCCCAAAAAAAAACAAATTTATCATGTGAATCTCCTAAAAAAATGGGAAGCCGCAGATGAACCGGACAACCCAGTAGAGATGGGTCGGTTTTTATCTCCCAGTAAGGAATTAGACGTAGAGTTCTTCCCCTGTGACAAACAAACTAAAGAAAATACGCCCTCTGTCAATGCTTCTCTGACAAGGTCTGAGAAAGGGCAGTTATATGTCCTGTTAAATCAGTATCAACATGTCTTTTCGTAAACACCCGGAAGAACTTCCCTGATTTGTCATAAAATAAGGACCACCCCGGGTCAAACGGTCAGACTGCGTCCCTATCGCATTCCCGAGGCAAGGAAACATATCATAGAAGACGAGATAAAGAAAATGATAGCCTTAGGAGTGATCGAGCCCTCTAATAGCCCCTGGTGCTCTCCAGTAGTCCTGGTTCCAAAACCTGACGGGTCAGTCAGATTTTGTATTGACTTCCGTAAACTTAATGCAATATCCATGTTCGACACGTATCCTATTCCCCGAGTGGACGATGTCCTCGAGAAACTAGGAAGAGCGAAATATTTGTCCACGTTGGATCTCACTAAAGGGTATTGGCAGATTCCCCTTTCCCCAGAAGACAAAGAGAAAACAGCCTTCTCTATACAATCAGGTCTCTATCACTTTACAGTGTTACCCTTTGGTCTTCATGGAGCCCCGGCTACTTTTCAGAGACTAATGGATAGGTTACTAAAACCCTTTCACACCTTCTCTGCAGCCTACTTAGATGATGTCGTAATTTTTAGTGAGACCTGGGGGGATCATCTTCACCACCTCCGTCAAATATTTAATACCCTGGCAGGGGCAGGGTTAACAGCCAACCCCAAGAAATGCATATTAGGGAAAACAGACATATCATATCTAGGATACAAAATTAGCCATGGTACGTTACAACCACAACCCACGAAGGTGGAAGCCATAAAGCTAGCCCCTACCCCTAAAACAAAGAGAGATCTGCGTTCTTTCCTTGGTTTAGTAGGCTACTACCGTAGGTTCATACCGGGTTATTCCACTATTGCAGCCCCCCTTTCGGACCTCCTGTCAAAACATCACCCTAACAAATTGTTACCCTTTACGGAATGTCAAACGAATAGTTTTGAGCGATTAAAATCCTCTCTTATGGCGGAGCCTGTGTTGCAATGTCCAGATTTCTCTAAACCATTTCATCTGTACACAGACGCCTCTGATGTGGGGCTTGGGGCGGTTCTGGCTCAACCTGACGAGGACGGCAGGGATCACCCTATTGTGTTTATCAGCAGGAAACTTCTTCCCCGGGAATGCCATTATCCCATCATCGAGAAGGAGTGTTTGGCCATTAAATGGGCAGTGGACCACTTGCAATATTATCTTTTGGGCAGGCCTTTTATTCTGTATACTGATCACGCTCCCCTTACCTGGCTGGCCTCTCATAAGGATTCCAACTCTAGGATTTTACGATGGTTCCTTGAACTACAGCCTTTTTCCTTCCAGGTCCGCCATGTACCTGGGTCGCAACAGGGCCCTGCGGATTATTTGTCCCGGTTTCCCTGTTCTTCTTCGGTCCTTGATCAGGACCGCTCTTGGGATGGGGTGTGTGATCGGGTCGACCCGATCCCGTCCCCGACAGCGGCAGTCACTGACGTGTCGGGCAAACCCGACACGTCACTTCCGCGTTCCCACGTTTCCGTGGGAACGCTCTTGGAACGGGCGCGGCGTTTCCCTGTTTCCAGGGTTACACCGAAGGACTTCCGGGACGGGGAGCTAAAGGAGGCGGCGGTGCGAGAAGAAGGGGCGAGAGGAGCGACAAGAGAAAGCACGAGGGAAACAGCAACTACGGAGGAGCGTGGCGTTACGGCCAGACCCAAACAGAAGACGGACGCGAGAAGAAGGAGAGTGCTCACGGAGGAGCGCCAGAGGCAGAAAGCCCAGGAGCCAGCCACGACCCAGGAGGGTCGTGGCTTACAAAGGTACGGTCCCTGTGGGGAACGAGAGAGAGTGTACAGTCTAAACGGGCACTGGGGAAGGGAACTGGGGAGGAGAAAGGGGGGGTGGTGGAAAAGGCAGCTGACTAGTGTGAAACTGGGCACAGGAGGTCATCTATCACATTCACTTTAGTGTGTGTACTATACACAGGTGTCCAACCACGCTACCGTCACACCCCCTGACCTTCCCCTTTTCCCCTTTTGGTGTAAGAAAATGAACCCAGACGTAATTCACTACTTACCTTGGCGTTCTCCTTCTTTTCCCGGTAATCCACTGGAGCCGTACGGGAGACCTAGGACCCATCGACCTAAAAAGACAAAGAAGAAGAAGAAAGGCCCAATTAGAAGACTAGAAGATACCACCCTGAAACCTTAATAAAACTGTAACTTTGTGACTGGAAAACAAGGAAAAGACAATCTCACAAATAAATCACTTACTTTACCACTATAACCGCTCTCAGTTGTGTTTATACCGTTCAGCCTGCACAGTATTCCTGTCATATCCTTCATTGTTTCTGCAGTTGTTTATGATAAATGACATGGAGTACCGGGTTAGGGTATGTGTGACCAATAAACAATGTTGACACACTCCTGCCTGTGGTAGCATGTGAACTGTATAACCATCATATAAAGCTATTTTCTAAGAGATTTTGGCATGCACACTTTTGTGATGGAATGAGACATCGTCCCATGAAGGCAGATAGATCATGTATGGAACAGTAGTGGAAATGATACTACAAAAGTGCAAGGTACACATACTAACATGTAGGCACAAATACAGATGCCAACAGTAATGTTACCCAAATCGTGTAGCTATGCATTCCCTACTTACCATGGCAAGTATTGCTCAGTTACTGCACACAAAGGGCAATGTATACTATGTCACATGTATGATGACCACCATCACATGAGAGACAGTAGCGACGCATCAGCACTCCTGACACATTGAAGACAAGTGTCCTGATGGTTACAGATGCCAATATTCTCTCTTGAGCAGACACATGGCTGAGTAACGTGATCTATTACTTCATGTTGTTTGATGTTGGGGCTGACACACTGAAGACAAGTGGACTGTTGGGTACAAATGACACCCACTACATGAACAAAACATGAGGTGACTGACTACTGTACTCAGCCATGTGTCTGCCCAATAGAGTATATTGGTAGTGGACTGCACTCTGTTGTGTCCCTGGTCACTAGGACAATAGGCAAGGCACATCAGCATTCACCAACTACCAAACCTACACAAACGATAACACATCTTGTGTATCACACATGTGCCATCTCCAATATCCATGGGGAGATGGCTGCCTCTAACACATCAACCTGGCAATGTAGCAGGTTGGAATTTGCCCAGGACTCACCCCATTTTAGCTGATTTGCTTACCTCAAGTACCCATACATTTTTGGGTAGGCCACTGCCAGTATGAGGGTCATCAGGGGGTCAGTGTCCAGCGTGTACCTCACCCACGTTGGCAGGACAGCCCCCGCTGGACCTCTGTGATTTTACGGGCCCAGCATCTCAGGTCCTCCCACCTTTTGCAACAGTAAACTCTTCGCTGACGATACACCCCAGAGTCCGCACCTTCCGGGCGATAGTTCTCTAAATCCCTTCCTTCTGATGGATGCAATAGACTAATGAAGAGGTCACAATTGCACTTCTTTAGGGTAACTGGTTGTTTAACACAACCTTTGGAAACACTTAGCACACACATTGTTTAATTGTCAACACACTACATGTGTAAAGCATACATGGTGATACATACAGGGACATACATATACACTTAAGGAGTCATCTGCTGATTATGCACAACTCTGGTTATGGCCTACACTGACTAAGCAAACCCACTGACATCTTGTAGCCCTGAGGAGCATTGCCTCACTGCGTACAGGCCATACAGGCAACTACCATGATACAGTCTACACCCTAAGACTTAGGTGACAATGAAAGGGCTGACATGGGTATCTCTGAAAGCTTCTTCTCTGTGGATGTGTGGACAAGTGGTCTACCTAATAGATTCTCATACCACTTCTGAGTGGGTTTGTGTGGTATGTACTGGTATCAAAAGAGACACCTTTTACCACATGTGGCACTTCTACAGAGATGACATTCAACATACAAAGGTATGTTTGGTCTAGTTGGTTGCGTGTAACAAAGCTAGTGATTCACATCATGATCTCCCCAGAATTAACCAACTATCTGCAGTGTGGGTTTGTCACTTGTGCAATAGGCTTGTACAAACAAGACTTATAGAAAGTTGACAAGAGACCTGTGGGAGTAAGAGGCCTGTCATAAGTCAATAACATACATTGACAACGAGGGTTAATGGAAATAATTAGCAGGTTGGGTGGTTCCCTCAGTCCCCATTTCTAGTGTAGTCATTGTAAAAGGATTCATGATGAATCTTTCTTCTGAAGGCTCATTTTGGCCACATCCAAGGATCTGCCTTTCTACAGGGAGTTGGCCTGGTTCCTCAGTTGCATAGCCACAGTTACTGTGTACAAGCCTGGGCTATGTCCCATACTGTGAAAAGGCTTTGATATGCCTTGCCTTCTGTAGGTTGAGCATACAGAACCTACATGAACATCACATTTGCATCACTTCAATGCATGACAGTATATTCTGTGGCCATCCTATATGTGAGTTTGGGTTGTGTGGCACTCTGAAGGGCACAGTGAGTTTAACATTGTTCTCATACGACAGTTTGCCAAGACTTGATATGGGCTTAGTGATCTGTGGGACTTTACACATTGCTGACAAAATCCTCACCTGACTCAAAACGTATGCATACACAGCTCATGCTGTAATGCAAATACATTTACTGCGTCATTTACCATAATCAGATCATCAGATATATTATTGTTTGGCTGTAATGTTTACTTGCATAGATATATGAGTGCAACACGAGGAGGATCTAGGGCTTATCACACAACACAATGGTCATTTGAAATACACAGAGCACAGGGCTGCACAACCTGTACATCCTATGTATGGACAACAGATTGTGACAATAGAAACCCAAGTAACTTGGAGAGACTCAGAGGCACATTGTAGTCTGTGAGGAAAGAAAGGATGGTGTTGAACATAGTCGAATATGCCAATGTGGAAGGTACCTGCTCCTCTGATGAGCCCTGGAGCTTCCCATACAGGGAAAGGATCTCTTCCATGAGCCTCTTCAACTCCTCTGGAGAGAAGGCACGGGCCCTTTCACCTGCTTTGCCTGGCATGATTGCTCTCAGAGGAGGCACACAGCAGCTGGAGCAATGTCAGGAGGCAAGTGAGTTATTTTTCAAACCGCAGCGTCCATGTACGCCACGTATGTGATCATCACCAACGAGGGGCACAGCTATTGGACTGTGACAGTCACAGTCAATAACATTAACCTATGGCTGTGTCTGCTGTGTTCAATTTCCGCTGGCAGCTGGAGGTTCCTAAAGTCCAATGAATGAAGTCAGGCATCTGCCATTTTGGCAGTTGAAACTACAGTTTTGTTGACTGTTAAATGCATCACAACATTTATAAATGTGAAGTAACGTATCAACATATGGAAAGCTCTCTTGATATGTAGAGTCTCCTACACAATCATCAGTGTAGTGCGTTGCTGGTGACAGATGCCTTTTAACCACGGAGCACTATACCCCATCAGTGAAGGTATTTTTGGTGATCGGAATCTACTTTACAATATAAAGGGGCACAAGAGGAGCAGACAGGTGTGTTATGTGCACATATATGTTGTAGACACATTTATAGAGCCATGGGGATAATAGCTGGACCTTGAGTAGTAGACAGTTTTGATGTGTAATGGGTGTAATGTATTTCCAGTCAGTAATGTTTTGTCACATTACTTGGGTCTTACTCATCAGATATGTTGGTCTGGACACAGTGACTAATGCGCTAACTCATTTAATTCCACAAATAGGTACTCTGGGAGAGGGAGGATGTGAGAACCTCCAGTCTACCATCCATTTCCAGAGTTATGTAAAATGTAAAATAGATAATATTAAGAATGTACTAAAATATTGCTTAAAATTAAACAATGAAAGTGCTTTTCGTATGTGCATATATATATATATATATATATATATATATATATATATATATATGTATTTAAAAATGTAAATATACATTAAATACATGTTAAAAATATAAATAAAAATTACAAACTGTGTTATGTGCCATGGAAGAACGTGACGTAATAAAGCAGTTCCCTCTGAATTGGCAAACAATCCAAGATTTACGTCGTCAGTTGGAGCCAGATCTTATGCCTCAAAACAATAATCCGACATGTATACCACCCATTGTGAGACTCATGGCAGCATTCCATGTCCTGGCCACAAGGTCATTTCAATATACAGTGGCTATATTAGGTGTATTGTCACAACCTATGTTCTGTGGTGTTTTGAAAGACGTGCTATCAACAATGATGAAACACATTACAGCTATATCAGGTTCCCCGGATGTGAGGATTTAACTGATGTGGAGGTTGGCTTCTATGGATTTGGTCGCCTCCTACAGATTGTATGAGCCATTCATGGCACCCATATTGCATTGGTGCCACCGCATGTCAGTGAACAAGTCTATCGAAAAAGGAAGCACTTCCATTCTATCAACTTGCAAATTGTCTGCTTGTCAGATCTGTACATTTCAAACGTCTGTGCCCGGTTCCCAGGTTCAGATCATGATTCCTTTGTTATGCGGAACAGCACCATACCTCAGCTGAAGTCACATCTTCAACCAGAGCGGGCCTGGCTTGTTGGTAAGTTACATCTGAATAAAATAAAAATGGTGTTATGCACCTTTATTATTTTAAAAATACAAATATTAGTAATGTATGTGAGAAATACAAAATTAACACCATTCTAAACCATTTTGGGAAGGTGTTGAACACTAAGAGATTACATCAACTATTCCCACTCCGAACCTAAACCTGTTGGGGAAGGTGTGAACATTTAATGGAGTTACAATTACTATTCTCACTCCAATCTACACCATTTTGAGGAATGTGGTGGCCACTAAAGTGGTGATATTTACTATTTCCACTCCAATGTAAACCATTTTGAGGAAGGGGTTGGACACTAAAGGGGTTATGTTTAATATTCCCACTCCAATCTAAACAATTTTGTGGGAAGGTGTTGTACAATAAAGGGGTTACATATACTATTTCCATCCCATCTAAAGCATTTTAGGGAAGGCGTTTGTTATATAATTAAAAGTACACATTATCTAAAAATATAATGATTTTACATTAATAACATTAAATAAAGGATAATAAAAACAACTATAAATTTTAACATCAGTAAATAATTACATCAAAATTGCAAATTATATTTAAACATAGAAACACAAATAAAAATTAAGTCTTCAAATTAAAATTATTCTATAAAGCATGTAAACAATAAAAATGTATAAAACAAATTCTCCAAAATTATTAAATTACATACAAGCAAATATACATTTATTATAAACATTTTAAAAATGATTTACAAAAATACAAAAATAATATAATATTATATTAAACAAAGTAAAGCAAATAGAAATAAAACATAACATTTTAAAAATAATTCATCCATTTAAATAATAAGAAAATAAAAAATACCTTCTAAATATCTTAAATAAAATTTAATGTACTAAAAAATGTATATTCACATATTTTAACAATCACCCCATCATTTTCCCATAAAAATTCAACATCATGCTCCCAAGACACAGTTACATATGTAATAATTAAAAATATTAATAAAATTTATAATTAAATATTTATTTAAACATTTTTAATTTACTACAAAAAATACAAAACATACTAACACAAAAACTGACATACAACTAAAATAACACGTACACAAAACAATTAAAAATTAACCCCAAATAAATGATATTGCATAGAATCATATTTTTTAAAACAATATTCTTACCTTCTAAATTTCTGTCCATGATATTTTTGACTTCATGGTATTCTTACAATATTTTTGTTTTGCAATATTTTAAATTTTATATTTTGTCCAGGCACCTCTCTGCACTTGTGAGTAAAGACAGGGTCATGCTAGAAGCTCTTACAGGCAAAAACGTTATGGTCACAGTAACTCAGATTCAACTGGGGAAAGCTTGCAGGCCCAGTGACCTGCCGTTGGAGTGTTTTAAATGACTTGCTAGCAAACTTTTAAACATCTCTTGCAATGTTTACGGCTGCAAGCAAGGAGGGTGACTTGCCCTTTGGCCTCAATGGCGGCAATCCATAAAGACAGAAAATAAAACAATGAGTGATCATTGTACAGGCCCATCTCCTTGCTCAATGCAACTGTGAGGTTATTGCTAAAATCTTGTCCACCTTACTGAGTAGGGTCAATACGGCCCTTTTACTTTTACTTGAGCAGTCAGGGTTTTTTCCCCAGAAGTATGATACTGAATCTACAATATCTGTATGGGTGTATGGTGTGCACAGAGAAGGTTGTGGAGCCAGCAGAGAAGGCCAGGGTCTTCCACTAAGTTGAATGGTCATATATGTTGGCAGCCTTGTTGAAAATGGGCTTTGAGCAACAATACTTGTAATGGCTCAAACTGCTATAAATGGAACTGATGGCCAGAGTTAGAGTGAATGGTGTGTTGTCAGATCTCTTCAGACTATAGAGAGGCTTAAGGCAGGACTGAGATTTATCTCCTACACTGTTCAGTGTGGTACTGTAGCTTTTGGCTTGCTGGCTAAGGAAAGATGTTCTTGCCTAGCTACAATACTGGCTTTATATTGTTGAGAGGGCAAATCCAATATGGGTGTCTGTGTTTGTGTGTGTGTGTATATAAACACAGTGATGAAGGGCTTCAAAATCTTTGGGAAATATTACAAATTCAGAATTAATTGGAGCAGGTCTATCCACTGATGGGTTGGTCTCTGAGTTCAGAATTCCATTGCCAGTTGCTATAGACCAAAGGGCTTTTCAGTATTTTTCATCTGCTTTAAAAAAAATTTTTTTTGATCTTAACCTATACAAGGCGCTGGATATGTTGGAGGGGAAGTTTGCCACAGGGTCTTGAATTAATTTTTTATTCACCCTGAATCTTATACTTTGGGATGAAGGTGCTCCAAGAATTTCAATTCAGATGCTGAGTTGAGTAACGTATAATGGTAAGTTAGTAATGACCAATGATCGTATTATGACTGGGCATCCCAATTAGTTGTAGCAAATGCATAGGTCTCTTCACCTCAGGATGGAGCCTCCCTTAAAGATGATGGACATGCAATGAGACCTCAGGGAGACTTGATGCTCTGTATTTTGAGACAGTATTGATGAGTCTACCTGGACATATTCGGTCAATGGTGAGGGCTTGTAGTGCTATGAAAACATGTTTGGGCTGGACAGACAATGACAAAACACTCCTCCATTCTATAGTGACACCAGTAGAGAGGTTATTTACTTGAACAAATTTAAAACATAGGATGACATAGGCATCAGTATGTTAGAGGATACTTGTAAGGGGATAGAATGGCATCTTTTAAACTCCCCAATAATGAGTACAGGTAAGCAGACCATGTAATACATTGATACCTACAACATAGAAATGTTCTACAGGACGCCCAATTCGAGGAGGGTAGTTCCCCACTAGAAGACAGATTTTTTTTTTCTTTAAGTTTCAACGTTTTATTTGATCTTTTTAGTAATTATTTCTTTAGTGCAAAATCATCATTACTCAATGAAAATATCAATACAATACAGAACAAAGCATGAAATGCATTCCATATAAGTTGATCCCCATTCTATTCTATGAAGGGTATGGGAGAAAAGTGTCAGGTAGAATCCATGAAGAGTTCTCATTTTCTAGATGTGAAGGCATAACGCTTTAGTATAAGTTTCAGATCATAAGCAGCACTTCCCATAAAGAGAGGTTCAAGAATATTCAGTGGAGTATTGAGCAGCATAGTTTCAGGCAAGGGAAATAAAGTGTCTCTCATAATGGATCTGATAAGCATCAGCAAAGAGTCGGGGTCTGAAGTGGAAGGCTCTCAAGAGAAGTCTAAAAAAGATCTCTATAGTATGAAAGTGTCTCTTATGCTCTAGGAACATACAGTGATATAATTTCTTTAATATCAGCAAGTGCAACAAATTGTAGCAGTAGTCCATCATCTTGTCCAGTTAGGCAACAGTCTCATCATGGGAACAAGACAGCATCTGTCGACTAAGAAAACTAGACAAAGAGCTTCTCAAAAATAAGATACATATGTGGTAAAGATTATAATGCGACTAACAAATACATTTTGGTTACCTTCGCCCTTTGCTATAAGACAAAAAACAGCTGAAGATTAGAACATTACATTACTAGGTGAATTAATTCTCTTTCCCATACGCTTCCATTGACAAGATCTATTCATAAGAAAACATTCTGCAAAAATGCATCTAATCATATTTTTTTTGTGTTGTAATTTTTTATTACGTTTAACAGCAGGTAACATACTATGTAAAATACAGTATAACACAGCCTCACAGGGCAAGAAAATAAGCCATATGGATAAGGCTAGTAAACATCAGTTCGTGCACAATATGATCCAAAAAAGAAACGCATGAATGTCGAATGGGGTACAGCTGTAAAAACATGGCATGTACATCAATATCTGTAGAACCAAACGGTGTTGGGGAGAGAGAAAGGCGAGAGGGTCAAAAGAAAATAATAGTGAATAACAGTGAATAATAGTGATGGGGGCGACCAGCGACAGGGAACGAATCAATCAGTACTAAGAGAGGAGGGAGGGGGAGGGAAATGGGAGGTGGGGGGGAGATGGGCGGGGGATACAAACCTTTCAGAAATCTGCTGACAGAAGGTGGGGGGAAGGAGGGGGAGGATAGAAGACAGAATTTTATTAGAGGCGATAACATACATATACAAAAAGTAATTTACAACAGAATAGATACACTGAGAAAGCTCAAGGAAAAATGGATTGTGAATCTTGGGAAATTACAAGATTCACATTGAGAGGAATACTTTCAATAACCAGAAGAGGTAGCCATTAAGGCTAGGTAAAAGCAGGTTCTAATCAAAACTCTACATAGGATATACTATACAAGAACATAGATAATTAATTTTGATAGGGCTTGTTCTGACCTATGTGTCAGTGATGTTGGGGAAGGAGGCGAGACATCTAATATTGGATATATATATATATGTATATATATATATATAAAACAAGAAGAAAGAATGGAGCACTCACGGGTACTTTAGATCCAATTTATTGCGCCACAGACGCGTTTCAGCATTCTTTGCCTTTCTCAATGTGATTTGCGCAAAAATGAAAGAAAAACAGTCACCTGAGCAGCCTTTAAATAGATTACTTCATGCTTTAAGTGAAAAGACAGATGACGGACTTGCATTTTCTTCTTCAAACCTTGTCATCACGGTACCGCCATCACTCTCTGTGTTGTACTCATTATTTCAAATGTAATGCCTGTGCTTTGATATTCTGCAGTAGAGGTCACCCCTTTAAATGGGTACAGGTCATTACACAGTGCCAAGTTTACAAAAAGCCCAAAGAAATAATGCTTTCCACTTTGCCCAGCAGTTTGAGTTTTTCTTACTTGTCAATTTTCCTCTTTTGGAACATCACATGCCTCAAAGCGCCAATTTAGTAATCAGAGCCTTCACATTATAGTAATGTGTGACCTTATGTCAGTTGATATGGCATTCCTTTAGCAAGCGGTGGTTCTGGCATTGTTAATTTGAATTCCTAACCAAAGTCCACTAAATAATGACGAACTCTTGACGGGTGCATCCATTATGTGCAAGTGGCAGCACATTATTCATTTAAAACAAGAAGAATATATCCGTATATATATATTTTTGTTTAAAGTTTACACTACAATACTTTTAACGATAAGAAGTGGAATGCATGTCTATTTAAAGCCCTATGAATAGGCTGCATGCTTTGTATCAAAGATGATGTTAATTCGTATTTTTTAGTACTTGTGAAAATTAATAAAAATAAATGTTTTAAAGAACAGCGTATAGGTGTTATAAAGAAGGTGACAAACTCATGCAGTTATCAAATATTTTACAGTATCACCAGTATGGATTAATGTTTTTTGAAAGTCTGTAGCATAGAAAAGCCCATAAAAAGGCGTGGTAATATGAAGTTGACAATGAGAGTAGGGGGATCTAAACAGTTACTTAAATTCAGTACTAACTTTCCATTTTGTACCCATGTGGCAGAATAATGACCTATTTAGAAGTGGACAGTAATGGGAACCTCACCAAAACCAGCAGGATTTTCAAGCCTTATTAAGTGGTGGGGAACCTGCTCGTGTCCAATGAAGAATATTCAACCACCTCACCTCCACTATCGGAAACATTTTGGGCCTCATTAAGAGGCTGGTAGTTTTGAGACTGCCAGCTTCGCGGTGGTGGTCAGGACCACCACTGCTATGGTGGTCTGACCGCCACATTAAGACCCAGGCGGTCAGAACGCCAGGGTTCCACCATCTCTGCCTGGATTGCTGATCCCGACGGGTTGACAGCGGGTGGAGATCGCAATCAGCCAGTGGGGTGCTGCATGCAGCGCTACCCTTCTGATTATGACCCTGTTCTCTGCCAGCCATTTCATGTCGGTTTTACCACCATGAATGGCTGGCAGAGAACAGGTGTTGGGGGGTGGTGGCGGCCCCTTGCACTGCCCATGCACTTGGCATGGGCAATGCAGGAGTCCCCCTGCCAAGCACAATCGCAATGTTGACTGTCTGCTGTGCAGACAGTCAACATAGTGAAGGTGCTGGTGCACCCTGAGGCAGCAGCATTGCTGCTGGATCGGCAGCAATGCTGCCGCCAGTTTCAGTTTCCCACTAGGCTGGTGGGCGGAAACCTCAGTTTCAGCCCGCCCGCCAGCCCAACGGGAAACTCGTCATGGATCCGGCGGGGAGGAAGCCAGTGTGGTGGCAATCTCCACACTGGAAGTTTGCCGAACTGTTCAAACTGTCCGATGAACTCATATTCAGACCCTATGTCTGCAAGCCAGCTGACTCAGTACTGCCTGCACCAAGCTTCAGAAGGCCCTATTCAAGGCTGACTATTCTGTGGTCTTTTTCCATGCTGATGACTGTCCAATAAATATATGGTAATCTTGGGCAGAATAGGAGTAGCCTAAATGCACTGGGATAAAACTGAGGGTCAGAGTTACTGACTTGTCAGAACCAAAGCACTGTTTTTCAGTTTGTGTTTTTCTAATTTCTGAAAATCAAATGATTAGATCAAGCACTTTTAGGAATATTTTACAGCTTTTCAGCAGGGGATGAGTTGCAAATGAAAGGCTGCATTCAGAAATGTACGCAAAAATAGAATTACATCTATTACAGTGCTTATTCCCATTTGAGGGGTGAAATACATCAATCCAACCCTTACACAAATACAATGGGAAGGATAGGTATGCAAGTAAACCTACAAATTCACTGGTACTATAAGTGACATTATTGGCCTCATAACAAGTTTGGCGGTCTGAGGACTGCCATGTTGGCGGTCCGACCGCCAACAGGCTGGTGAAGAAGACCGCCAAATAATGACATTGGCGGTGATGCATACTGAATCCCGTCAAAGCACTGCCAGCACTACCAGTGCGGTCAGACCGCTGCTGTTGCTAGGAGCCACCATCAGTCCAGCGGAGACCATGTTTCTGCCTGACTTATTATGAGGTTGCACACTGCCAACATAACCACTGTGGTCGGACCACCACGGAACACCAGGCGGAAACAAACAGGATAAAAGGAGACACTCACCTCCAGGAAGCCATACTCATCTGGAGCCGCCATGGAACCTCTACTAGACATCATCCCACTGTTCCTTCCTGCCGAAAGACAACAGAATCATCGCTGAGAAGGACGACAACAACCGTAAGTATACACACTCACCTGTTACATTTGTAAAATACATGACTATGAACTTGCATATAACTTACCGTAGAAAGGGAAGCGAAAGGGTTACACGTAACAGTACGGTGACACCCACACTCACATACAGCAACAAATACACCAACACAGACACAGCACATGTCAATAACACACAGTTACACACTGCAACACAGAACAGGCAGAGCCGCACAAATACACATACAACATACGAACTTGTAACAACAACACCACAACCGCCCAAATATAAACATGTCAAACATTCACTACCAACACTGGCCCGGCACTTCACACACATACAACACAATGTACAACCATCTGTGATGGAACACACACAATTACACCATCAGACAACCTAGCAATCAACACACACATCACACACACAGTACACTAAACCTATCATGCCATGCACAATACTTGCAGACTCAAACAGTATAAACAGACAAAGCCACACAGCACTACAACAAACACATATTATCATTAACACAACACACCACCATGACAACAACATTTCAGCTACATATACATACCCATCACACAAAACACACCCTATCCCTGGGGGTTAAAAGCACTGCAATCAACCTCACAAACTGCTCAGACAATATCAGAAGCATCAAGCAGCACGCACACACGTATACTGGCACATAACCAATGTCAGCCAGGAATAACTTAGACCTAGGAAAGGAAATGCAGGACGAAGATATTTCCAAAAAAACAACTGATTGGTTATATTTATGGAAAATATAGTGAATTGAATAAGTCTTTTCAAGGCCATGGGCCAGTCCATTTTGCACATTAAAACAGCACCAAAGGCACTAAATGGTGCCCCTACTTGACTCCTGACTGCCAGTAACCTCCACAGGTAGGGGCATCAAGGGGGCAGGCTGGCACCTCAGGGGTTTGGGGGTTGTGGTGGAGGAGAGAGGGTTGGACTTAGGCTTGGGAGGTGGAGGTTTAGGCTTTGGCTTAAGAGGGGCGGAGTTTTTTGGGAGGGGTGGACTTCTTCTTGGCAGGGGAAGGGGGTTGGGCGCTGGCAGGGGGATAGGGGAGGCCTAGGAGGTAGAATGGATGTCCCTGGGAAGGAAAATGCTTCTCTTAGGAGTTTCATGGGGGAGGAGTAGGGAAAAGGTCAAACTCAGCAAGGAAAGTGTTTTTTGGAAATACAGGATTGTCATCAGAAGGGGGTTTGCGTGTGGAGGGTGGGAATGGTTGTATGATGTGTCAGTGTAGATGTTTTGAGTGTGTGTTTGTGGGAGGTGGGCTTGTGGGTGGTGGGTGTCTGTTTGGGTGGGTGAGTGTGGCCGTTTATGTTTTCTGGGCTGAGGGGGGGTGGAAGTGCTGGGAGATGCTGTTGTGGGTGGGTGTCTGTCTGTTGGGGTGGTGACTACAAATATGGTGGATGTACTGCTTATAGGCGTGTCAACGGTTATAGTGCCTGTGGATGTGGTGACTGGGATGGGTGTCTGAGGGTTTGCTGCGGTGCTATATGCAGATCGGATAGGTGTGGTGGCTGCATCTGTGAATGTTGGTCTAGTGTCTGCAGGTGTGTCAGGTGTTGTGTCTGTGATGCTGGGGGTGGTGGAGGTATAATTAACCAAAAGGGGAACCCTTTAACTCAACCCAGCCTAGGGTAAATAAAGCATCAACAAAACAAGCATTGGCGGGTAGAGACAGATTTAACCTAAGTTATAAGCACAGTCTTGAATTCTGTTACTATTGAGTTTATTTCTTACTCAGAATTATTTCAAAACCAATTATAATAGTCAAAAAACGATAAGGAAATTAGAAAAATGAAAAGGCTTGTATGCAATACAATGACTGAAAACACATAACAAATTGTACTTTACTAGGTATAACAATCGACCTACACAGACACAGGACTTATACAATCACAATTAATGGTATTACAGGAGGACAGAAACACAAACATAAGCCCTATACATTTAAATAGTGGTCACCGTTAACATTTCACATGTAATCCACTTCTGCATGCTAAGGTACTGGGCTTCTGCGTACACTTACTAATCTAGTGTTAAATATTGCTTTCACACTAGTGTATTCTAGTGTACCTACACTCTTTATATTCTCATCAATTATTTAATGAACCCAGTGCTCTTGCACTCTATAAAGTCAACGCGTTTCGGCCTTTCAATTTAAGGCCTCATCAGGACTGGAAAAGGGCAGAAGGAATTCTTAGTTCTTATAGCCCGCATCCGGGGAACCGAACTCGTTTAAAATCAATTCCTGTTCAGAGACGACTGAAGATGCTTCTAGTCGCCTTTCGTGACCGGCGTCTAAATTGGGAACGCTCGCGTTTAGGAACACGTGCAATTTTGAAGCCGTGTTCCGTGCAGCACTCGCTACTCGGCGGCAGGCTGCTCGCGTCCTTAACTGGCGTCTTTCCGAATACTGTCTGGTTGCCTTGGCGACCCCAAGAGGTGGCAGGGATGGTTGTGACTGTTTCTGTGTCTGCACATGGATGTTGTCTGTGTGCATGCTGGAGGCGAGTCTTGGATGGGCGGGCACGCCAACTGGGTGGGGAGTCACAGGGAGGGCGGTGATGGAATAGGGGGTGGCGGACAGAGATGGTACTGGGCTGGTCTCAGATGGGTCCGCCACCACTAGGGAGTGGCCACTGGAGGACGTTTCCGAAGAAGATGTACTGGATTCGGTCTCCCCTGTGGCACTCCCATCACCCTTTGGGCCACTAGGTCCCTCGCTGTTGGTGTTTTCATGACTGGAGGTCTCGTGGCCAGAAGCTGTGAATGTTGGTGTGGTGTCTACAGGTGTGTCAGGTGTTGTGTCTGTGATGCTGGGGTGGTGGAGGTGTCAGGGCAGGTCGTGACTGTTGCTGTGTCTGCACGTGGATGTTGTCTGTGTGTGTGTTGGTGGCGAGTCTTGTGGTGCTTATGTTTGTCTGTGCTACCCTTGGATATTGAGGTGGATGCATGGCTGTCTGTTTGTGTGCTTTCACTGGGTAAAGGAAGGGGGAATTCGCACTGGGAAGAGGAAGGTGGAGGGGGGACGGTAGACAAAGGGTAACTAGTTGCTGTCAGTGTGGAGGCCACAGCCTGAAATGATCTCTATAGGCCAACCAGTGCACCGTAAATGCCCTCCAGGAACGCATTGCTCTGTTGGATTTAAGTTGCCAGTCCCTGGATGGCATTTACGATGGTGGACTGACCCACAGAGATCGACCACAAGGGGTCAATACCCTCCTCACTGAGGGCAGCAGGGCTAATAGGGGCTGGGGCAGAGGTGCCTGTTGCGAAGGAGACACCCACCCTCCTGGATGGGCGGGCACGCCAACTGGGTGGGGAGCCACAGGGAGGGCGGTGATAAAATGGGGTGTGGCGGACAGAGATGGTACTGGGCTGGTCCCAGATGTGTCTGCCACCACTAGGGAGAGGCCACTGGAGGAGGATTCGGAAGAAGATGTACTGGTCTCGGTCTCCCCGTAGCACTCCCCTCACCCTTTGGGCAACTAGGTCCCTTGCTGTTGGTGTTCTCATGACTGGAGGTCTTGTGGCCAGAAGCTTCCCCACTCGGCTGTGCCCCATCTCCTTCGCCTGCAGGTGCTGATGCTGAAAAACAGAAAGTCTGGTATGGTCATCACATTCACAACTTAACACTTCCATCATGCAATACACATGAACCTCATTACATCCTGTTTACCAACCCCACCAGGTAGTGACAGTTATGTGGCAACATCATGTTGCAACAAAATATGAAGTTGATTCCTCAATATGAACATTGTTATACACCAGCTAAGCAATATGACACCTACAATACAAAGAATCAAGCAGACAAATCACACTGTCCATACCAAGACAAGGTGACTTTGCCACATGATATAGGTTTCCTATCCACAACCACATAGTCAGCACCAATCCAACAATAGTTTAGGAATGTATATTTGCTTATCACTATTAAAAACACATACTCAACACATCCAAATATTATACTCTGATGTAAAATACTAGGCTAGGACACATGTTGTAAAGCAAAGGCAAGCGAGTCTAGTATAGACTAGCCATAACTTCTTAATTTCACATTCTCAAAAAGCATACAACATGGACATATGGAAACCCTCAACTACTCAAATCCCCATTCATTCCAATTTTCGGTTAAGGAGTCAGAACACTTGGCACACACACATCCACCAATATTGATGCATCACTGATTGGAATTACAATGTGGACCAAGTCATCCAGCTCATTGGTTTTCTGTAAACAAACATTATCAGTCAAGTAAGGGCCAAGTAAGCTCAGACCTATATTCCACACACAACTACAAGATGTCTAAAAGACTGTACCTTACATATGGACTACTATACTGTACAGAAAGTTGACAATCAGACCTACCTATTCATGCAATTAGTCCATCAATAGGCCACTGACTGAGTGGGAACATCACTACACCCACATCAGACACGGCAAGCCTTACATCTGTTTGTGAAGGATTCTCAGAGCCAAAGCACTTGTGTTGCTAACATGGCAGGTACACCTACCATGATGCAAGCCACAAGCCTAGAAACACTTACAATGCAACTCACATGTGTATGTGAAACTTCACACCTGGAACACATAGGTGTCATTACCAACATTAGGTTACCAAACAGCCAGGGCTCAATTTCCACATCCTTCATGGCAACAGCAAGTACACATGACTATTTACACAGTTGATTCATAACTGAACCTTTCAAATGATACATGATGTTGACACATATCTGTCAAGAATTACCTGTGAATAGGCTATCATTGCCTATGGATCATGCCTAGTATAGTATGCACAAGGACAAAGCAGTGCGGCCACTTTTTACTAACAGAACATTCGGAAGGTAGTAGAATTCTTAGGGCCAGATGTAGGTAGGTTTCATGTTGTGAGTTGCAAATTGCGAGTCCCAGCGACTCGCAATTTGCAACTCGCAAAATGAAATGCAGAAAGGTGTCTCAGACACCTTCTGCGACTCGCTATGGGGTCGCAAAGACCCACCTCATGAATATTAATGAGGTGGGTCGCAGTTTGCGACCCCATAGCGAGTCTAGGCACTCACAGGGATGGTGGCCTGCTGGGGACAGCAGACCACCATGTCTGTGACTGCTTTTAAATAAAGCAGTTTTTTTTTTCTTTTTGCAGCCCGTTTTCCTTAAAGGAAAACGAGCTGCAATAAGAAAAAATAGTGAAACCATTTAGTTTTGTTTTTTTCGTTTTTTTCAGAGTAGGGAGTGGTCCATAGGACCACTGCCTGCTCTGAAAAAATATTTTTTTTTGCATTCACAAAGGGGAAGGGGTCCCATTGGGACCCCTTACCTTTTGCGAATGAGTTACCATCCACTTGAAGTGGATGGTAACTGCGAGTTGGTTTGCGACCACTTTCGTGGTCACAAATCAACTCTACATCGCGATGCGGTCGCAAATAGGAAGGGAACACCCCTTCCTATTTGCGAGTCGGAATCACATTTTTAAAATCGGTACCGACTCGCAAAATGTGACTCTGCATCGCAGAAGGCCTTTTGCGCCTCGCAAACTGCGTTTTTCGCCGTTTGCGAGGCGCAAAAAGCTACCTACATCTGGCCCTTAGCCTCTGATACCAATATATGTGTGACCATTGAAATGTTGCAACACCTCAATGTTATCCAAAATGCATGTTCTCTTCTCTGATGAGACTCCTCATATGTCTATGTACATCCCTCACGTACCAAGAGGGATAACCTTGTAGCAGGTGTGAAGGAGTTAACCTTGTAAGTTATGTGACATGTCAGACGGACATCACAGCCTCACATGCTGCTGTCACTCATCAAAAAGCATTAGAAACCTGAAGATGAGAAAAATGTGTATGACTCTAATTTGAACATGGGCAGGACTCTTGAGACATTGCAGAGGACAGAAATTAAGGAGCTACACAACTTACCACCATGATATTGGGAGGATTGACCTGTTGGTGGGTATGTGCAGTCACCACTGTAGGAAATGCAGTATAATGTTACAAATATGTCACAGTCATATGTGCACCATAAAATGATATTGTAATGAGGGGACTACATTGTTGAGTAACATACCTCCAAATACATAGGTATGTGCACACCTGAGTGCTATAGATGGCAATGTTACATCAATGTGTACACAGGAGATCTGTGACACTTTGCACTTACCACTTTCTCAGAAATGACATACTGTTCCCTAACTCAATCACCTGGTAAAGGGACAAATATAAGTTAGGCCTTTACTTACCCCTCAGTAGCTGCTGTGCTACCTTCAAACACCCAACCAACTCAGGGTAGGCCACCGCCAAAATGTGGGCCATTAGAGGGGTCATGGTCCGACAGGCAACCTGTCCTCGTTGGGAGGACATCCCCAGCAGCGCCTCTGTGGTCTTCCGGGCCCAGCGTCTCAGGTCCTCCCACTTCTTCCGACAGTGGGTCTGCACTTTCTTGGTGATGGCATGCCAGATCCTCTTCTTTTGAAGGGCGTTGACTTGCATGGATGACATAGACAAAAAAAGAATGTCATGTCCACATGTTCAATACTAAAACAGGCAGGTAAATAACTAGTTACTACAACTAACAGGACACTGACTTTCTTGAACATCCCCTTCACTGATAGATGAGCATATGCAGTCAGGCCAGAAGTGAGGTGAACACAGGTAGACAACATGGATCTCCAGCACCAGCTTTCATGTTATCACATATGACCAAACAGCAAACACATATGCAAATATGGCATTTCGGGAGGAGCCTGGTATACCAACTTCACTGCAACGGTAACAAGGTGGGTATGGGAACATACATCAAATACTCTCCACAATGTCTCAGGATTCAATCTCTGTCCCCAAACATGAGTACATGACTGGTACCTCATCCCATTCTATCGAAACTTTGGCACCCTACAGACCTTTAGGACACAATTGGTAACAATGCCCATCAGCCCTTGCTTAGTATTACAAAGTATAGTTGGGCTAAGGAACTTTTTTGTGCACATGGTGCACTTACCTGCTCCTCTGGTGCCCTATAGAGCTGTCCATACAGGGGTATGACTTCCTTCACCAGCTTCTCCAGCTCCTCTGGTGAGAAGGCAGGGTCTCTATCACCTGTAGGTTGTGGCATGATTGCTTCCAGAGGCAGTACACAGCAGCGCAAGTCATGGAGGCCTTGCTGGCAGCAATATCAGGAGTCAAGTGAGAGATGAAGTCTGAAATGGTGGTCATGTCCGCCACATAAGGCACTGTCACTGCCGGCGGACATCACCATTGGCCCAAGACCGCAAAAGGCAGCTATGTGTTCCAATGGCAATATCCACCGTGGTAGTATCCACTTACAACCATGACGACTTCCGCCGGCAGACTTTGGTCATTTCCTACTGTCCAGTACAGTAGGTCAGACAGCTTCCATTTTAAGGTCCTTATATGCTTGGAACAGTAAGAATAAAATGTGAAGTCAGAAACATATCTACGCCATAGTTGTCAGTGCTGGGTTTGTGCAACCATGTATTTGAAATCGGATTTAATACACATGTTGCAATGTTCATGATATGTTAGTAATGTATCGTTGGTGGCATATTCTGCACCCTCATGGCAATTGGATCAATGGTATTAGTGTCTATCATATGTGAAACATGGTAAGAATGTGATAATCACTGAGGCTTTATGTGAAATACGTATCTATTTCCTAATCACAATTGAAGTACGGGCATGACATTGCGGCAATAAGCCATTATTTCCCTAGTTATGTTCTGTGTACCATGCTTACCTTTTTCATATGGCATGACCAAGAATCATACATATGTGTGACATATATAGTTTAACACTTACAATGGATCCAGTGACTAATAGACATGCCTTCTTCTATTCCATCATCTAGCTACCCTTGAATGAGAAAGGGCAGACAACCTCCAGTGTACCGACCATTAGCAGACCTGAAGACCATGGAGTATTGACATGTCATCCAGATCTACCACCTGGATAGGCAGACAATCATGGATCTCTGTCTTCAGTTGGAGCTAGATCTGATGCCTGCCATTCATCATCTCAAAAGCATGTCAACCATTGTACAAGTTATGTCAGTGCTGCACTTCCTGGCCACAGGCTTCTTTCAAAATACCCTGGCCCTAACTGCAGGGATGTCACAGCCAATGTTCAGTTTGGTCTGGAAGGATGTCCTCTCAGACCTATTGAAACACCTGGACAGCTACATCTGATTTCCACAACATGAAGATTTGGCCCATGTGAAGGCTGATTTTTATACTTTGGCACACATCCCACATGTGGTAGGAGCCACTGATGGTACCCATGTGGCCTTAGTTCCCCCACATGGCAATTAACAAGTGCATCAGAACAAGGAAGAACTTCCACTCCATAAATGTCCAAGTAGTCTGTTTGGCAGACCTCTACATTTCCCAAGTATGAGCAAAGTACCCAGGTTCAGTTCATGATGCCTTCGTCATGCAGAACAGCAATATCCCCCTGCTGATGACATGACAGTACACAGGGAGGGCCTGGCTGGTTGTTAAGACATGTGATGTGTGTCAGTTTCTAGTGTCTGATGCCAAATGTAATGATGTCAAAGATTTATGTATGCACACATGTGATGATTCCTTTCAGGGGGCTTTGGCTATCCAAACCGTTCATGGTTGTTGACACCAGTGAGGTTCCCAACCAAGCCAGGGGAAGTTTGGTTCAATGAGGCCTACGGAGGGACAAGGCTTGTTGTGGAGTGGACCTTTGGGCTCCTAAAGGCTAGATTGTGTTTCATTGATAAGTCTGGTGGAGCCCTCCTCTACTTACCTGTCAAACTGTGTCAAATCATTGTTGCCTGATGCAAGCTCCACAACCTCGCCCTGAGACGTCAGATCCCATATATGCCAGATGAGGGGGAGCCAGCAGTTCCAACGGGTGAGAGTGCAGAAACGCCAAGTGAGGATGACAGTGATGATGATGAAGGAGGAGACAGCCGGTCAGATCTCATCAATCAGTACTTCAACTGGCTGTAGGTATGTGTTGTTTTGTTAAATACTTGCCTCAGTGGGTTATTGGGGGGGCTTAGGGATGTTTGAGAACGGTCTTTGTATGACAATCAGGCAGTTCATTAGTTGCTTAGCAGTACATTGCTCAGGTGTGTATGCAAGTTTGTTCTTGGAGTTGTGCTTATTGTGATGATCTCCTTTGTTAATGTTTGTCACACTACACAATCAGTGTTACTATTGTATTTAGGACATGTCTTTATTGGTCTTCATTACCATTACCTGTCTATACCTTTTGTATTACATTTATACTTTGCAGATTTCTTCACAAGGTCATCCTCATTTGGAATTGTGTCACATGCTGGTGGGATTTGCAGGTCTGACATGTAAAGTGAACATGGATAGTTCCAGGTACTGTATGGCATTTTGTTGGTGGTGTATGAGATCCATGCCCAGACTGTCAGGACAATGGGATGGTAGTGTACTGTTCCAGGCATTCGACCTGCGTGCCATGTTTACTAGGTCCAAGGGTGTCATATGTGTGGCCTTGCGTCTCTGACACATGTCATCCTGTGCAATCCAAAACCCTCAACTTTCTCATTGGTTTGATGATGATGCTATTTAACTTGTATGTAGCTGCCCCTGTGTTTCCTCATTGCAGGCCACTGTGCATGTGTGTCAAGTATGACATAGGTGAGTAACATGCCTACAGATACCTGTCCATGGTAAATAGAAGGTTCGTTGACTGGGGAAAGTTGTACTGACCTCAGTCTGTATTATGAGGTCTGGTCATTTGGGAGTTATGGTATGGGTATGTGATAAGGCTTTAGCTGATGACTAATTTAAACAATCGGGTTACCTTTTGTTATTGACAAAGACTGACATCCCTAACTTCAATACTCTGTGGGGTGCTTGTTAATCACACCTATGCTTAGGCATTAAAGTGTGAAGCTATGGGGGGGTGGAGCTTGCCTAGCCGAAAGATGGCCGTGCTTTAGCGGAGCTCCGCCAGCTACCAGAAAATCCTTTACAATCCTGCAGACCTAGCCCGAGCTCTTGAATTCCCTGGGGGAGCAACTGATGCCCGTGTGTCAGGGGAGAAGATTCTGCCGTCCAGGGGCTCCGACGAGACCCGGTGTGGGAGTCAGGCTGGGAAAATCGGAGCACGAGGGCCGGAGCGAATCGGACGAGGCACGGAAACTGTGAGACGGCGCTGGCGCCCGCACGTGGATGTGGGGCAGGAGAGATCCCGAGGGGCGTAATGGCGGGGGCGGCGACACCCGGGACAAGAACAGGGGCGCTCAGGAGGCAGCCCCGGTCGGCTCATCGTAGCTATGGGAGCCCCCGGGTGGCATTGAACGCACGTGGCAATGATCCCCTTCCAGATCGGAGGCGCAGTGGACCCGGCGAGAGAAGCAAAGGCCTAAAGGTGAGCCAGGGTGAGCAGAGAGAAACCTACCGCTGTTGCTGTCGGGGGAACTGGACCAAACAGCCCGGAATTAGTGCAGCTGCAGTAAAACTAGGAGGGACGCATCGGTGAAGGCCGGCACGGCGTACCGCGCACACACACAACAAAAGTAAGAAGGCCCCTAAGAGAGCTGATTGTGGCACGCTGATAACTGCCGGGCCGGGGGTGGATCACGGCGTCCCTGGAAACCATGACTGGTTTCAGATTGGTGGCACTGACCCTCTGGAGTAGCCTTTAGGGGTGAGAGTCCGGGTCACAGAGGACACTGACACCTACAGCAAGCAGATCACGCTGAAAAGTCATTGGCCCCTACCAACATGGGAAAACATGATAAGGCACAGCCTAAACTGCATTTCAAGAGACGTAAAACTATGAGTCAGACTGAGGAAGGAGCTGAAGCCAGACCTGAGGGGACCCCGGAGGCCCCAATTCATGATGAACAAAACCTGCGCCATATTTTAAAAGCTATGCAACAAAGTCTAACTCAAATAGACGGTAAAATCAACTCTCTATCATACCGAGTGGATAGAATGTCAGAAAGACTAGATAAGCAAACGGAGCTGTTGGACCAAGTGGAAAGGCGTGTATCAGCGGTGGAGGATGGGCACACTACACTAGCAAATGGACAGCTAAAAGTGAACACGGAACTGGATATACTTAAACACAAAATGGACGATTTGGAGTCTCGCTCTCGGCGGAACAACCTTCGCATTGTAGGGCTTGCGGAGTCCACATCGATCGTAAATATGGAGAAATTTGTTGAGAACTTGCTAATACAACTGCTGGGGCAGGACACTTTCTCAACGTTCTTCGTTGTGGAACGAGCACATAGGTCACTTGCGATCTGGCCTCCACCGGGGGCTCCACCTCGCCCAGTGATAGCGAGACTGTTGAACGATAGGGACCATGATGCTGCACTGAAACGGGCACGTGAGTTGAAAACATTGCGGTAAGAGGGAATTAATCTCTCGTTGTACCCTGACTTCACACTGCAGGTACAGGAAGCGAGGAAGCAATTTCTGCCAGGAAAGAAACAGCTAAGAACTCTGCAGCTAGATTATAGAATGTTATACCCAGCTAAACTGAGAGTAGATGTAGATGGTAACACAATATTCTTCACCGACCATAAAAAGTTGGAACAATTTGTGAACCGTAAACTAGCAGACAAAAGAAATGCTACGGGTGCTGACCCGGCAAATGACTAATCAAAGTCTAGATTTTAGTTTCTCTCTGTAGCAATTTGTTCATAACACTAGTATTGAGAAAGTATTTGCATTATAGTTGTAAATCAGTGACATGTGAATATCATCCACAATGAGAATGTTCGAGGCCTTCTGGGTCCGGAGATAAACCATACGTGTATTACGCAATGCTTGCGATGTCCCCAGAGATATAGGGAAGGCCTGTTGGAAAAGTATATTGGTAGCCAAGATAACAAAACCATTGTTAGGGCGAAGCAACATCCGCCTCCGTGTGTGTTCCACTTACGGAAATGTTGAGGTTAGTATTTAGAGGGGTAGTTCGTGGGAGGACATCAAACGTTACTATCAGATGGGCAGGTTGGGGTTTAGCCTATTGTGGGAGGGGAGTTGGGGGAGGGTAAAAGTTGCAGTAACAGTATGGTGCATACGTAGGGCAAAACAAAGCAGACAAAATGCAGACGAGTACTATATACAATCAGGCTCAGAAAAACAATTTAGAAGAATAGATGACTCCGGTATATACAACTACTGACACACAAAAAGATCAACACAAACTCAGGTTGGTCACCTGGAATGTGAGAGGTCTTAATGACGCACGCAAAACCCGGGGGTGGTGGCGTATTTGCTCAGACATAAAGTTGATATTGCAGTACTGCAAGAGACACACTTAGCCCCAGATAGTCCTATGCTCAACCCTCGCAGAATGAAAGGACAGTGTTTAGCTGCAGGATACACAACTCACTCTAGGGGCGTTTTGCTGTGGGCATCCCGTGCATCGGCCACTGAGTTCGATAGTGCGGAAATTGACCCGGGAGGGCGATATGTGATAGCAAAGTGTAAGGGTAGAGCTTTCACTTTTATATTAATTGGAATATATGGGCCGAACTATGACGACCCCCAGTTTTACAGAGATCTAGCGGCGCGGGCAGTGAAGTGGAGAGACGTTCCACAACTTTGGTGTGGAGACTTTAATTGCACATTGTCTCCTGCATTGGATAGATTGGGGGGTAGGACCAGAGGCCCAGCTGCTGCAGCACGTGCAATACTAGACATAATGGTGGTCTCGGGCTGGTAGATGTTTGGAGAGACAAGCATCCGGAAAGGGGAGGCTACACTCATTACTCATCAGCACATGACCTGTATACACGCATAGATTATTGGTTAGTCTCCCGCAGCATATCACACAGAGTGACGCCCGAGACTCCCTGGCCACGAACTTATTTGGATCACTCTCCTGTTCCAATATTATTGACAATGGGTCATGTTCCGCCGCCGCCGTTCTCCTGGAGATTCTAACCATACTCGCTGACAGACACTGTGTTCAGGGAGGAACTGGCCAGCGCAATCAAAGAATTCTTCCAATTAAATAAAGGAACAGTTGCCAGAATGGGTACAGTCTGGGAGACATTTAAGGTTTAAGGTATACATAAGAGGAATTACAATGTCCAAACACGCGGGAGTACTCCGATCAATACGGGGAAGACTACAATTACTCGAAAGGGAACTATCCCAGTTAGAACAAGAACATTGTGACACTGCAGATACAGGTACGCTGGGTCATATACATTCCAAGGTACAGGAGTATCAGGAGACAGCTCTATCGGAAAGTATGGGAAGTATGCCGTTGCCCGGACATACGGGGAGGGGGATAGACCTGGCAAAGTCCTGGCAAACTTAATCCGCCCCAGTCGCAGCACTAATCTAATTAACAAAATGACAGCAACAGATGGTAGCATACACAATGACCCCGAAGATATAGCTGCCAGATTTCGTGAATATTACCAGAATATCTCACCCACATGGTATTACCGAAACTTCCGGAGAATGACAGGGAGGCTCTGGGGGCACCATTCACTCTGGTCGAGATAGCAAAAGCGCTGGGAAGCATGGCTGAGGGCAGGGCCCCGGGTCCTGATGGCCTGACTGTATACTTCTATAAAGCATACCAAACACTAATACTTGCGCACCTAAAAGAGGTATTTGAGGAGATGATCATAGAGGGTTGCATGCCTCCATCGATGAGGGAAGCCATGATAGTTACACTGCTCAAGCCAGGGAAACAAAAAGAACAATGCTCCTCCTACAGGCCGCTATCGTTATTGAATGTTGATGTCAAAATATATGCCAAAATTTTAGCGGAACGGCTGGCCAGAGTACTGCCTCTACTGGTAAAACCTGAATATGCAGGATTCGTCCCTGGCCGCAGTCTAACCATGAACCTATGCATATTATTCGGCATAATACAGAACATTAACCCCAACATGCAAGCGATAGCAGTCTTTTTGGACGTGGAAAAAGCGTTTGATTCGGTGGAGTGGTACTTCTTATGGGCAGCACTGTGAAAATTTGGAGTTGGGGATACTTTTCTACACTTGATAGCCACATTAAACAGGGAACCCCAGGCCAGAGTTCGGGTCACTGAAGCAGTAACGGAGGCACTCAGCATCACCAGAGGTACTAGACAGAGATGCCCGCTTTCCCCGCTTATTGTATGCGCTGGTGGCGGAGCTGCTAGCTTGCGCACTGAGGGAACGACATGGACATCGGGGCTTGGACTTCAAGCACTACAAAGCAGTAATCTCAGCATATGCAGATGACACTTTGCTGTACATTAAAGATCCAAAATGTAATGCGGCACCGATGCTTCAAGAAATAGTACGATGCGGAGCATTATCCGGCCTTAAAGTCAATTGGGTCAAGTCTTTGATGTTCCCACTGACTCCCTCCACAGCGCAGATAGAGGTGGGTTTCCCAATTAGAGGGGAGACTGACTCAGTTAGGTATCTTGGTATTAAGGTGCACACCGACCCCAACATTATAGTGATGGATAACTATGACACAGCGATAACTAAACTATCAACAGATGTCGAGAAATGGATACGACTCCCACTGTCCCTGCTTGGTAGAGTGGCATTGATGAAAATGGTGGTGTTGCCGCGTTTTCTCTTTTTTGTTTCAGAATATCCTGATGGTGCTACCTAAGAAATATTTTGCCACGTTAAGATCACTCCTCATAAAACTTGTCTGGGCAGGCAAACAGCCCCGGGTGCAATGGTGTGTACTGACTTTGCCTTATGAGCTTGGTGGCCTGGGATTTGGAGGTCTATAGCGTGGCGGCTCGAGCTACAGTGGCGCAGGCTTGGCTCCACGGCCCAGGAGATAACCTATTTCTTGGGATAGAGAGGGAGCTGGCATCACCAGTTCCGTTACAGGGAAGACTATACCATACCCCAAACAGACAGTATAAAAAATTGGCATCCCTGGACTTAGTAGCAAAAGCATGGCACGAGATTAAGGATAAACAAAAGTTGGCTATGCTGTACTCCCCACATATACCAGTATATTGCTGTACTTGGTTCCCACTTTGGCGTGACAGTAAACTGATATGCGTCCTTAGTGAGCTGGGCATCAACACATTGGGGGACCTATTTGAAAACAACAGTATGAAATGTTGGGACAAAATAAGAGATGGTACCGGGGAGACTACTCCCCTACACCAATTCCAATACCACAGGGCATGACATGCACTAGCACAGTTGCTGGGCAATGACATGCAAGAACCCCCTGAGATCACATCGCTTTCTACGATCCTGCAGGGAAACTGTACGAGACGCTTGGTGTCCCGTCTGTACGCAGCAATACAGGGGACAAGAGCCCAAGAGCTCTCAAGAGCCCGTGTGGAGTGGCAAAGAGATCTGGGTGTACAGATCACAGACACGCAGTGGCGTTACTGCTGCACTAAGACACGCTCTATCTCCTTAAATGGCATGCATCGTCTCATTCACTTCAAATTCCTTAACAGAATATATTATACCCCAATCCGTTTACATAGATATGGGTTGCGTGAAAATTCAAACTGCCCCAGATGTGGGGTAGAACGAGGCGATTTCTTACATATGGCATGGGCGTGTGAAAATATGCAAACTTTTTGGAGAGCAATATTTAGAGAATTGGAAGCTATACCTAGTATACAAATAGATGCTGAACCACTCTTGGCCCTTTTGGGGTGGGATACCCATTTACCAAAATCAATTCGTAAATTGGTGGCAATGGGTCTGGTACTAGCTAAGCGTAGGGTTGCCATGAGGTGGGACCGTGGGCCGATCCCTAAAGTAGAGGAATGGCATAGAGATATGACTTATTGCAACAAGCAAACAGACACTTACAGTGAGTTACTCCCTCCCGCTAACAAACCAGCGAAATTCTGGGACATATACAGACAGTACCTTATAGGAAAAGAAACTGGAGAAGCAGAGGGAGAGTCAATTGATTGAGAAACAAAGCAAGATCATAGTTAGATATAGTTCAAGACCCCCAATGGTTTGTATACATAATTAAAATACTCTGTGCTGATAATATGCAGAAGGAGAAAATGTCCATTGAAATGATACAATATGCTGATTAAATTGTATTAGTCTGCAAACACATGATTTTACTGTACTGCTTTACTTGTTTGTATAAAAGCATAAATAAAAGGTTAAAAAAAAAGTGTGAAACTATACTGCACTGTGTGATATTTGGCATGCTGTCAACCTATGTGCAGGAAGGTCCAATAAATCAGATTAGGAGTGTGTCCAATTGGAAAATAAATTGTACTGATATATTACCAAAATTCAACAGTACATGTGAGATGTGACTTTTCACATTTGAAAACAATGTGACCATCCTGTGTAAGCAACAATTTTCATAGTTAGCTGTTTGAAATTTTGGAAACATTAGTCTCAAACATGATATGTGGTTTAGTTGCATTTATTTACAAGTGCACAGGTGAATGTAGGGGATGGGGTCAAATCATAAAGTGCAAACAGTGAAGGGTTCAGTCATGGTGAATGGAATATCAGGGTAGCTGCTACAACATTTGGAGTCGAAAGTCCAGTGTCCTTGTGCCATTGGAAAATGGAGAGTGGTTGTAACACAGGCAACAGAGTGTGTCTGTGACACACAAGGGGAACCAATGAGTAGAGGATCACTTCCTAGCCGTGGTTGAGGTCTTGGCATCTGCTCCTCCTGGATGTTTTGGTGGACATCCACGTTTACAGGGGGTTCTTCAGCTACAGAGGCAGGGCTGTCTGAGGCATGTCATTCCCCTTGCAGAGCCTCACTTCCACTGGCTGCCACAGATGTAGAAGGGTCTGATGTTACATGGCCAACGGAAGGGGTCTGCTGTTGAGGACATAACCTACACTTAGTGGTATTAATGTCTCTCAGCACCCCTGTTAGGGAGGCCATGTGGCATTGTGGGCATTGTGGGCCTCCCTGCATAACATCCTGAAGGCTGTCCCTCTGCAGCTGCTTGATCTCCCCCATCATGGCAAGTACCTGGCCCATCATGCCTTAGGACTGTTGGTAGGCTCTCAAGACTTGGGAGATGGTGTCGTGGCCAGTTGTATCTCTAGCAGCCTCAATCCACTGGTCCACACCATCCCTCCCACACACACTACCCCCACATGCATGTGCCCTTGGCACAGTATGCCTACTCATGCCCGGTCCTTCATTGTCTGGGTACTCTAGTGGTGACTCCGGTACCTGTAGTGGGGGGGGGGGGCACATGATGGTATTAATTGTCCTTGGGACACAGCTTTGGGGGCCAATGGTTGCCTAGGATGTAAAAGCAACAGGGTTCGGAGAAGTCAATCTGGGCAGGGTGAGGCTTATAGTTGTAGACTGACCAGGTTTCCCAGATGGGCTAGAGTCGTACTCATTATCCTCACATCCAGGGGTGTTCTCCTCACTGCTGTCTTCAGCCAGGGAGGAAGTGGCAGGTGTTCTCCCCCTGGTCACAATGGGTAGGTGACCTGTTGAAGAAGTGGAACAAACAGTTACAAATTGTAATGCAACTTGTGGTATCAAACTTTGACAGGTAGATGTGCTTTGAGCCATGTACAGAAAGCCTTAGCTTGATTTCCTGGTATGACAGTGACACCTGCTTTCAAATCTCTGCTACAGATGTATTTGGGAAACAGGGAATTCCTGTGACATACACCTTGCTACAGGATACCAGATTACCTTGACAGTTGGATGTCTGTTTATTGACTCATATCTTGTCTGCTGTGTAGCTATATATGGTCCACGTTACCTCCCAGTTAGCAGTGGTTTAGTACTGAGTCACCAGACAGTTGCAGATTGCGGAGTAGCAACTGACCTGTACATCAGCTTAGGGGTAACAATTCTGTTTGGCCATATATGTCAGGTTACACCTAGTACAGCATACTGCAGATCTGTGTTTTCCCCCAGGTGAGTAACTTTCAATGCGTGATGGGAGTTAAAAGGGCAATTTTAGCATAGGACAGAGCTGTTGCTGTTTGTTGGTGGTACTGTACTGGCAGATGCCTATGGGATTGCTGTCTTTGCCCTAGACTGTGAACTTGTGATTCATTCAGGTGGGTTTAGCCAATTGTGTAGTTGACATGCAAAGCTAATTTAATTATGGTACACTGTTCAGGTTTTCTTAATGGTAAGGCAGTGCCTGCTGGCAGTTGTAGTGCTGTCAATCCCTGTTCTACCCACCCTATACACAGACGGTATGCTCCTCGGTGGGTTATTTGACATGTGGTATGCCAGAGAGGGGTATTTGGACAGTTGGACACACAGGTGGAGAGTGTGTTGGCTGCTAAGACATCAAAAAGTGATCAGTGAGCATGCAAGACAGAACTTAAGGGTGACATTTTCAGAATTGTAACTTACTCGACTCAACTCCCCCCCAGGTATCCCTGTCAAGTCCTCAGGATGCAGGATGTCCAAGACCTTCTCCTCTCATGATGTGAACGTTGGGGGAGGAGACAGGGGTGCACCGGCAGTCTTGCGGATGCCAGCTGGTGCCTGCTCGCTATAGAACGTACCTTCCCCTGAGGTCGTTCCACCTCTTCCTGATGTCCTCCCTTGTACATGGGTAGCTGCCTACAGCATTTACCCTGTCAACTATATTTTGCCACATCTCCATTTTCCTGTCAATAGAGGTTTGTTAGACTTGTGCTCCAAATAGGTGTAGCTCTACTCTGATGATTTCATCCACCATGACCCTCAACTCATCATCTGTGAAGCGGGAATGTTTTTGTGGGGGCATGGTAGTGGTGGACAACTCGATAAGGAAAAGAAAAGGGTGATGAGGTGTGAATGCTGTGTAGAGTAGTGAGTGGGTGACGGTTGGTGTTTGATGTGTGGGGTACTTATTTGTGTGCTGGGTATGTTGTGCAGATGTGGGAGGAGTGGTTTCTGAAGTGTGGAGGGGTGCCTATTCTATGGTACTACATATATTTGCAACCTCTATCTGGTTCTGTGTGGCAGTCTGGTTACAAAGGATTGTGGGGTGTGTTTTATAGTGCAGTTTGTAGGTGTGTTGGATGTGTGAATGTGTGTCAGCTGTGTGGAATTCAAACTATTCAATAAGGTGTAGTGTATTGCTGTGTAGACCGCCGACTGCCACGGTTCGCACCGCCATTGGTTTAGCGCCATTGGAGAACTGATATTGGGTTTTGTGGGTTGTAATTGGTTCAGAGATTTTTGGCGGGCTGGCGGTGCTGGTTGTGAAACTTCCTCTTTCCCGCCCTCCTGAGTCCTGGTGGTGTCTGAATTTTTGCTGTCTTTCAGTGGACTTGGCTGTGTAATCCGTAATACAGTAGTCTGTATGACCACCAACATGGCGGTCTTTTGGCAGTCACCACCGCAGCGGTCTTACTGTCAGACTGCCAAACTCATAATGAAGCCCTATGTTTGTAATTCTATATCAGGACCGGAGGCGAAGATTATGCATTTTTTTTCTTTAATTTATTTTGCATTTGTTACCAAGTACGTTTTGTTAATTATAAATTACAACATTTCCCAATAAACACAGGGAAATCAAATTGCAACAGATTAACCATATAGTCCACAAATCACTGTAACCAGTCCTGTATATTTTCCTCTGTATACTTAATATCTTCCCCTTTTTTCTCTGCTCGGAGAAAAAAGGAGTTTAACCAGTAGCCTTTCTCCTCAGTGTCCTGTATTACTGGATATTTTTGACAGTTTCAAAGCTACTGGTCTGGCGGTTTGGTGACACGTGGTATGTTCCCAAATTGCTACACTTAAGCAAGTCGGGTACTACATCCGCGTTCAGGGACTGAGCGTTCTGTGGCAACCTGTCCTGGGCGTTTGCCAGACAGTACAAGCGCCCAGGTAGAGTGTGCCGTGAGAAGTTCTATCACTAGGTGTCATGAGCCGTGAGAGTGTTTAAGGCAGCCCATCTCTAATCACCCTTCCCTGATCACAGAACACTGTTGAGGCAGTGAGGAGACCCGACTGGGCTGTAACTAAAGAACAAATCTGGTTCTACGTTGCACCAGTGAGCAGGGAATCTCATAGAGGTTCAAGGGTGTTTTTCTAAGCTTCAACCTGCCTCAAATAAATTATACAAACTTATAACATAAAATACACATAGTAAGGGCACACAAACATTTAATGCTTTCAGGTCCAGGGGTACTCCTACTATTATTGGGGTGAAGAGGAGGAATGCCTCTCCTCAGGGCAGGGCCTCCAAGGTGACTTCAGGAAATCACTCTCCCAAGCGATTACAAAGGCACTGAATCCCTCCACACAGAAAATTTCTTCTATTCTGGTTGAGGAATCAAATGTACACGTTTCTAGCACTTCTGAGGGGGTTGTCCGTAACCACCCAGTGCTTTACCAATGTACTGCGCCCAGTCACAGAACACCTGTGAACAAGGGCTATAAGCTTATTAAATAGAGTGTCCAGGTTTGCATTCCCATGAGGGAGGACAGGCATTAACACTTGGCATCTGTGGCCTTACTTCCCTCCAGAGTCGGTGGCTGCGCACAAACACTGACAGGCTTGCTCATGGGGGTATTTTAGGATGTCAAGAATTGCATTTAGGTATGTGTGCGCCACATCCAATCTTCGAGGCACGAACAATTTACTTTTGTATTTCACATATCTGTTTGTGCTATACATGGAAATCTAGGACTATGGACACCTCACTAATACTGGGAGGGAATCTTGCAATGACACTTGGGGCTTAACTAGCATATGGTGTAACATCTGTTTACTAGAGCTAAAGGCAGCAGTGCGAGTGGGGTTCTTTACAGTGCACTTCTGGGTATAAAGCGCCAACTCCTGGATGCCTGACACACGCACACTGCATATGGTTTTAAAAGATAACAGTCCCTTGTGTTTATGATGTCACTTTTTTAGACTGCCTGCTGAAGCCTTCTACAGATGCAGAAAATGGCAACATAGATTGCTAGTTATCATTTGTCGCACACTAACTTCACTGGTGATTGAAAGTGAAAAATTACACATTTCAAATTGGGAAAAAAGCTGCCCATACCAGTAGAACTTGTGACCAAGTTTGCACCACAGAAATCACAGTGACAGGTTGCTGACCTGGAAGAGGGACTTCAAGAGTTGCAAGACCTCACACATAGAAGACTGAGGGCCTGATTACAACTTTGGCGGAGGGGGTTAATCCGTCTCAAATGTGACAGATATCGCGCCCGCTGTATTACGAGTCCATTATATCCTATGGAACTTGTAATACAACGGGCGGGATATCCGTCACATTTGGGATGGAATAACCCCCTCCGCCAAAGTTGTAATCAGGCCCTGACTTCTTTAGGATTGCCGTAATGCTGTGGCTGATCTCGCTGACAAAGTTTGTGTCGCACGCCCACTCTCCAAAATGTCTCCCAGCCCACCATCCCACCAGCCATTGAACACAAAAATGATATGATACAGCCATCCATGCAAATGAGCAACATGGTTAAACAAATTGACAAATCCAATAGTTTGCATAAGTGCTACCTTTTGGCTTTGCCAATGCTTGGCTTTACATCAGGGCACTCCGGTGCATACAAGTGGGGTTGATTCCTTCTTGTTTTGGTCCTATTAAGGAGTATGTGCAAGATTGATTGCTGTTTTTGGCCCCGTTATGACATCTGAGTTGGTGCACTTCTGGGATCTATTTTAATGCCCTGCAGCCCTTAACTTTCATGGGAATTATTAACTTATATGGGGGTTTCCACCTGTGATGCCCCATGTGAATGCTTTCTTATTTTCTCACACACATTGGTGCGCAATTTAGTTGGACTGTTTCCAGGCACATTCAGGTGTCCCTACAATTTTTGGTCCCGATGAGACTCCACATTGTATAGGGGGTCGAAACATCATTGACAGTTACAAACGAACCAGCTTGTCGGTCTCTTTGATTTATACAAATTAAGCGGACCGCAAAATGGCGCAGTGAAATCTAACAGATTCCACTGTGCCATTTTTAGCAGCTCTTTTGAATGCCTGCACAGAGCAGGTGTTAAAAGGGGGCACACCGTTGTTTTCAATGGGCCCCTGTGTACTCTGTAGGATTAGCGCCAAAACTTTGCAGCTAATCCTGCACAGTACATCAATGGCATCAAATATTTTGATGCTATTGCCCCGTATTGGATATGGCGCACACATTGTGGTGGTAGGGGGCGCTAAAGGGCGCAAGAAAAGTGGCGCTGCATTGGATGCAGCACCACTTTTCTTACATTTGTGCCAAAGTGTGCTGCTGCGTCTTGCTGAAAATGGGCATTAGGTCGACAGTGAGATATATAATTTTACTGGGGGGTACAAGATCCAAGAATGTGGCAGAACTAGCAACGTATTTGTGGTACTTCTTACTGGAGAAGCAGATCCTGGTGATAGTGGTGTATCTGCCAAGCAAGCAAAATAATGTGATAGAGTGGAACACTAGATTCAACTAAGAATCCAGCGATTAAAAACTAAACTACAAAGTCTTTGTGGTGCTGATGTCGAGATTAGATTCTTGCAGGACAGAACTTGTCACATCCAGGGTCAACAACCAGCTTCTGGAATACTTCAGTTGAAGACCAGATCCAAAGGCAACAGCAGTGGGCACTTTCCTGCAGAACTGGTCAGAAACTCAGAACTATGCCTTCTCCCCTTCGCTATGGTTGCCACGGTCTCAGCTCAGGCGAAAAGAGGTGGATATAATTTGGGTGACTCCCATTGGAGATCACAGGCATGGTTCCCAAGTCTACTGGAGCTATCATGGAAGACCCGGATAGTGTTCCCAGAAGTATCACATATTCTGGCAGGCTGCAGAGTCCTCTCAAGTTGATGGTGTGGAGGATTTCAGGGATGCTAGACAAACCAAGGAATTTCAGATGACTCAGCAGACTTTATCCAGCAAGCCTGGGTTGAAAGCATGATCAAATGGTGCCTGTCAGCCTGGAGGAAATGGTGTTGTTTGTGTGTGAAGAAACATTTGGAACTTTTGGGGGCAGGAATGTTTATATCCAGGGCCTGGTCAGTGGGGTGCAAATGGGGCAGCTGCACTGGGCACTGACCTGGAGGGGGAGCATTGACCTCAGTGGTGGGCGCTGTGTTGAGCAATTACTTTTGATTTTTAAATATCTGCTGCAGAGTTCCTTGTGTGTGCAGCTTGCAGGCAGCAAAGTGTCAAGATAACTCTTGTGATTAATGTTCCTGGTAGCGGGAGAGAGAGTTTTTTCTTGTGGCAGTTTTGACTCACCATAAAGTAGTGCAGATGATTAATAAGTCTACTTCAAAGAACAGATCTGTATTTTAAATGGATAGCTGATTGGATTAGTAAAGCCAGTCTTCACCTGTGCTTTAAAACAAATTAAATGTATGTGAGAGGGGAGCTATGGAGAGATGAGGGGCACTTTTGCTGGGTGGTAGTTAGGGAATCCGAGAAGAAGGTCATGGGAAGGAGACTCAAAAAAGATTGTTGTACTGGGCATCACCAGCACTAAAGCCAGGTCTGTCTACATCCTTTCTGTCCGAAAAGGTGGTGACAGACTTGATTTATGGAACACTTAGTACCTTCAGATTGGTGATCTCTTCAGAACAGTGTTTAGTGAAAGTGACCGCAGTGGAGGAACATCCTTGGGTGTGTAAACTTATGACAGTGTTAAGGTTATTCAAACCTTTCAAATCTAGGAATTCTAGTCTGAAGGACATGAGTGAGGTTCTAAATCTGCTGTTGTCTTGGCAAGACAATAACTTCCTATCCAGAAAGGAGTTATCAGTGAAATTAGCTATATTGCTATGTCTGGTGTCATGTCATAAAGTCTTCGATGTTAGAGCACTGGATACTTTTGGACGTATGCTTACACGGGTTGAGGTCACTTTCACCATTGACAGGAGGACCAAGACAAATAACCAGGTCTATTTCATATCCATCTTTTGAAGACAAGCAGATGCTGTCTGTGGTTCGATGTGTAAAGGCCTATGAGAATCTGACAGCATAGGTAATACCACTGAGTGAGAGGCAATTCCTGATTGTCCTGAGAAAAGGTTCAAGGCCATTTAGTCTCCATCAATTTTCAGATGAGTAAGATGGCTAGTGCAGGAGGTAGGTGTAAAATAGTCAGGTTTTAGAGCGTACCCAACAAGAGTTGCTATGCTGTCCAAAGCAGCCGCAGTGGGAGGCAACTAAAGGGCATTATGAATGCTGCAGATGCGTTGTTGGACTCTAGGGCTTCAAGTAGACTTGGTCCCTCTGGGTTTCAGACCTGCTATTAATTAAAAACGGACAATGAAGTGGGTCTCTATCATGCCCTATGTTTGCATCCTTAACCCTGATCGATTTTAAAAACTGATGTAAAAAATGTTAAGGTAATACATGTCTGCGATTTGATTCCTGTTTATATTTCAAGTGTATTGTTTAATCTTGCATTCCCTAAGTGTGAGCTATTTCCAGGAAGTTGTGTTTCTGTATTTTTTTCATGCAGCTTATTACTCTTACATAGTGCATACTTTTAACTGAATTGCCTACAGATCTTCATAATGGGCCATGAATGAGAACTCTAGAGCTCAGGCTGAAAGCAGAGTGATTTTAACGGAGTGTCTGTCAGTGGGTTGTAAGGTGTTAAGAATACATGGTTATCCAATCCCTGGCCTCTCTGTTGAGTGCACAGAGCAATAGGTATGCATTCCAGTTGCAATTGTGATTCTGTGCAAACACGTGTGAAGGAGGTATACAGTTGTCAAAATACTGGCAAGGCGAAAGTAAAAGAAAATACAGGACCTGATTCAGGAAGGTACCTCTTACCTGTAGTAAAGTCACGAGTGGGGTCTCTCTGCACTTGATGGGGACAGCAGTTCTTGGTGCTCCACACTCGTAACTTTACTACACCTAAGTACCTTTGTGAATCGGGCCCACAGTGCCCACAGTTGAGTAGGAGTTAAATGTGTTGTGGCTGGTGAAATAAAGAAATGCGAGGAAGTGAATTCAGGAAAGAGTGAAAAGAGGGTGCTGAATAGGAAAGAGGTGAGGTGTAAGATATACAAATGAATGAATGAGACACTCTGAAGACCACCATCCCTTACACAGACCTTAGTGATTTTTAATTCACTATTTCACCATTTCTGAAATGAAACGTTTGTAAGATTAACTATTTACAACAAAATCAATGTTACTAAAGTATCTTAAACAACTAACAACCATTGACAAACCCAATAGTCATGACTTGTGTAAGGGCTTAATTGAGTCCCTAAACCGTTTTAATTGAATATTCCGAAACTTCAAAAAGATCCAGGCATCTTTTACATCATGGAATGTCTATCTTTATGTTTTTACAAATGTGATTGTACATTAGGTTATATATTGGTTTGTTAGTATTCTATCTCATAATGTATTTGTCCGATATGTGGTAAAGTATTTCCCTCTGAGGTAAGAAGAAATGTGAAAAACACAGCATTCTTCGACAGTGTTTCTATCTTTGACTCTGGAAACCACTTTGTAGCATAGACTTTTAACCTCATTATGTTTAGCCACTAGATGGCAGTATTATCCTGAATAACATAATGCGGGTTTTTTGTTACCGGCACTCTTAAGGTCCAGATGAAGACTGAGGTGTGAGTCACAAACTGATTTCTGAATTACAGTGTGAACACTATTATTCCTTCTGAGTGACCTGGAAAAAGGTACAGTAAAGTAGCATTCCCACCCTCGTTTGCAATTTTCAAAAAAGTGTATCAGTAATTTGCAAATGCCCCTGCAGTTGCAAAGTATTGAGAATTTGGACTCTCAAATACATTATCGTTGAAGCTACCCATGAGATATAGCTTCCACTACGGGAACGGACAGCTGTGGGGATTAAAGAAAGCAAAGGTCCATGTATCCAGTGCGTGCTATGCTAAAGGTTCTTTGAATAGGGGCAAAGTTTCAAGCGGGGCTGTTTGGAGTGTGACACCGCCAAGATAACTGCTTCCTAGCAAGGGGGTTTACGTGCCCTGAGTCGTGTCTGCTCTATCTGTGTCCTTTTTAGGGTCGAGCACACACGCGCTCCGTCCCTGTTGTAATCTCTCTTTGGGCTTTTAACCACGCCCATGTCACGCTTGTCACTTTCAGTGGTTCGTGGGCTTGCCTTAGTGAAAGGAATGCATACGTCATGGCTTTTCGGTGTCTAGCGCTCCTCGACCCCACTGGCCAACTACTGAAAACATACGAGGCGCCATGTTATCAGCATGGCTTTCGGACTACTTTATCTTTTTATTTTCCATGCAGCGCGATTGCGCTGGGTTTTACATAGCGCTATTGCGCTCGTTTTTTTAGTTTTCAATTTCAGCGTGCTGCATTTTACATAGTGCAATCACGCTTGTTTTCTTCCTTTAATTTGTGTGGCAAGAAAAGTCCAGCTAGGAGTTAACAACGCTAATAGCTCTAACTCAAGCAAATGCGAGACCCGTTGCATTGCAAATGCTTGTTTCTCATTGTAGGAAAATACCCTCTTTTTGGCATGTCACCCTCAATTTCTGCCTGATGTCAGTATCTTTTTGACTGTGTCACTTGGATCCTGCTAGTCAGGACCACAGGCCTTATGGTTTATGATCGGCTCGTCAGTGTGTTTCACTATTTCCTAAATTGTCACTGGAGTCCTGCTGATCAGAACTCCAGTGCTCATGCTCTCTCTCTTTCTAAAGTTGTCACTATAGTTTAGTGACTCCATATTTCACTCCAAATTGGCACACTGGACTAACCATATAAGTCCCTAGTATATGGTACCTAGGTACCCAGGGCATTGCGGTTCCAGGAAATCCTTATGGGCTGCAGAATTTCTTTTGCCACCCATAAGGAGACCATACAAACACTTCTTCAGGACTGCCATTGGAGCTTGCGTGAAATCGTGCATGCACGATTTCACAGCCACATTCACTGCACGAGGTCACTTATAAGTCACCTGTATGTCAGGTCTTCCAACCCTGAAGGCTGGGTGCAAAGTACCTGTGTGTGAGGGCACCCCTGCACTAGCAGAGGTGCCCCCATGTCATCCAGGCCCATTTTCCCATAGTTCGTGAGTGCAGGGATGCCATTATAAGTGTGCATGACAATTTGGGCAATACATAAATGTAGCTTCACAATGGCAACTCCGAATATGGCCATGTAAGGTGTCTAACAACCGGGAATTGTATCCCAATACTGATTCCAGTATTGGTTGCACAATCCCATGAACTCTGGGGGCTCCACCTAGGCCCCCCATACCTGCCATATCAGTCTTCTGAGGTTTTCACTGCAGCCCCAGCAGCCGCCACCTCACAGACAGGCTTCTGCCCTCCTGGGGCTTGAGCAGCTCAATCCCAGGAAGGACGAACAATGCATTTCCTTTAGGAGAGGGGTGTTACACCCTCTCTCTTGGGAAATAGGTGTTACAGGCATGGTAGGTGTATCCTCCCAGAGCCTCTGGAAATGCTTTGAAGGGCACAGATGGTGCCCTCCTTGCATAATCCAGTCAACACCGGTTCAGAGACCCCCAGTCCCTGCTCTGGCGTGAAACTGGACAAAGGAAAGGGGAGTGACCACTCCCCTGTCCATCACCACCCCAGGGGTGGTGCCCAGAGCTCCTCCAGAGTGTCCCTGGGTTCTGCCATCTTGTTTTCAGGAAGGTCAGGGAACTCTGGGAGCATCTGAGTGGCCAGTGCGAACAGGTGATGTCAGAGACCCCTCCTGATAGGTGCTTTCCTGGTTAGGTGCCCAATCCCCCTCTCAGGGCTATTTAGGGTCTCTCCTCTGGGTGTTTCTTCAGATTCAGATTGCAAGACTCCAGCAGGAATCCTCTGCATCCTTTACTTCATCTTCTACCGACGGATCAACCGCTGACTGCTCCAGGAACTCTACAAACCTGCAACAAAGAAGCTAAGACGACGTTTGCAAACATTGTATCTTCAGCTCCTGCCAGCAACTGCAACAGTTTCAGGTCGTGAATCCTCCAAAGACTGCCTGTCTTCAGCCTGCACCAGAAGAACCGAAGGAATCGCCTGTGGAGTGACGGGGTCACTTCCCTGCTTCAGCAGGCACTGGTCTTCAGCGATGACCAGTGGTTTGGACCCCCTCTCCAGATGGCAGCCATGGACCCAGCAACACGGGTGGTGGACTAAAGTGACTCTGGCACTCCCACTGTCCAGCTGTCCAACTTTGGAGGAGGTAAGAGCTTGCCTCCCCACGCAAGACAGTACCCCTGTGCACCGCATGACTTGCAGTTGCTAAGGCTTGTGAGCGACCTTCCAAGAAGTTCTTCATGCACAGCACAGCGTAGGCTCCCAGCACTCCATATTGTGACACACAGGTTCCTGAGTGGTTGTCCGGTGGCGTGGGAATCCTTTGTGTTGTGGACCTCCATTTGCACCTCCTTTGACCCCATGCTATGGGACTCCTGTGCGCGCTGCCTGGTCTTCTGAGGGCTCTCGGAGTTGCTGAGAGCTCTCTCTGTCTTCCCCTCCTCGGTAAAGGCCACCAGGTCCCTCTTGGTCCTGGGAAGTGCCATTTTCCGCTAACCGCGAGCTTTGCATTTACCAAGGCTTGTTGGAAAATCTAGCTATGGAAACCAGATTGCATTCATCCATCCGCCGTGGGATATCTTCTGCACCAACCAGGAACCTGCATCTGTCTTCTTTGGTGCAATGCTGACTTTGTCTTGTTACTGGTGGTTCCACTTTTGCACCTTCATTCTGTTTGCCATGGACTCTTCAGTGCTTCTTGGACTTGATACCCTTCTTCCACAGGTCTTCAGGTCCAGGAATCAATTGTTGGTGTCTTGCAGTTTCTTCTGGTTCTTGCATTACCTTCTATCATAACTTCTAGTGTGTTTTAGGAAACTTGCTGTGTTTTACTCCTGCTTTCCTCGGCTCTGAGGTGGGGTAGTTTACTTACCTTTGGTGTTTTCTTACACTCCCAGTGCCTCTCTACACACTACACCTGCCTAGGTGGGAAACCGACTTTTGCATTCCACTATTTTAGTATATGGTTTGTGTTCCCCATTGGCCCATTGCAACCTATGGTGATTTCCACTATTTGCACTGTTTTCCTACTGTGAAGGTACCTGTTTCTGGTTACCAGCAGGGTCGGATTGGAACTCAAAATTGGTACGTGCACCCAAAAGAAAGTGGCCCACATTTTTGGATCACCACCTTTCATGAATCACTGTGTCATTAACATCAGAGAGTAATTTAGGGCAGAAATGTGTGGTAAATTATTCTTTTAAAATTTTTGAAGGCCAGTAGCATCATCCAAGACAGGAAACACTTATTCCACTACATATCACCCTCCAAGGTCGGCCTTTGCTCAAAAAGCGCCCTGGGCCAAATCAAATTTGGGGCCTGTATGTTCCTCCCTCATCGATTTCCACCCTCCCCTCACAATTCAATTTCTACCTTTTCTTAGTGATGTATTTAACACTACCTTCATTAAAAGATCCCTAGCAGCGGATTTTCTGCACCAAGATCAAGGGTAGGAAAGGGAGCATTATTGGGTTATGAAAAGTCTATGTCCTGCCACCTTCAATGCACCTGACCTTGTCTTCAACACTATTACTGTAGATGATCTTAATTTGGGGTGTTTTGTGTTCACTGGCCAGTCAAATCCCAGCTGGTCACCTTGGCAGTGACCAACCTCTGAACACACAATTCCTCCCCCTACCGAATCACCTGTTTATATGTGAGAAGTTTTTTGGAGGGGGCGAGAGAATGTTAAGTTTTACATAGTTAATGAACAGGAGCTGCTGGCTGAAATAACAAAAATAATTATAATAATAATTAGGTGAGCTCATTGTGTGCCTCTCTAAACCTGGACGCCCTGGGCCTGATCCCAGCTCACCTGTGCCCAATGCTAGCCCTGTCTCCATCCCCTCTTTGCTTCATCATTCATCCCCTCTTTGCTTCATCATTCACTGTTCAGTCCTTTTGTCCCTTTGCCATCTCCCTTTCTCTTCACTTTTGCTTCCCATTCTTCACTCGCTGTCTATACCAATCTATCATTCAAAGCTTTTCTCAATGCTATCTTTCCTCTTCCCTCACTGTCTCTCTGCTCAGCTCCCTCTGTCTTTCATTTCCTTTTTTCTCTCCCATTTCCCTTGTCACTCCAGGAAGGAGGGTGAATGAGACTGTTTCTGTTTTATAACAGCAACACTGCCAAAATTGTGTTTTATTTTTATCTGTTTCTATTCAGATTTTTTTTTATTGCAAAGTTATTTTAAAACGTCTGCAGTTCTTGGTGTGTATTTCTCTCACTCCATTGCACAGTATTTGGATGAACCTACCAATCTCAAGCAGAGAAAAGTGGCAGCAGGCACCTGTGGCTTGATGAGCCAATCGTTGTGACCTTCTGTGGGGGGCAGACGCCTCCTCATCACACCCAATCCCTATTTATTGTGCTTCTCATAGGCTTGCTGCCACCTTTTGATCCCGGTAATGGAAGAAGGCACCTCATGATGTGCGTCCTGCAAACAACAACTAATGGGCCTCATATGTATCTTACTCAGACTACCTCTCACCTTTAGCTGCAGCAGTCTATTTGTTAGAGAAATCAGCCCTGGTATGTGGTTCTGCTTTATCCACAGACAGAAAATGGCTCACTAGGTGGCCTCTGCCACCAGCGCCTCGGCAGTGCCCGAGTGCCCGCCCTGCCAGTCCGACCCTGGTTACCAGTGTATATATTGTGTGATTTACTTACCTCCTAAGGGAGTATAGCCTAGAAAGCATTTTTGGCATTGTGTGACTAAAACAAAGTACCTTTATTTTTGTGTGTAAGGACTGTGTGACTCCAGTGGCATTGCAGGAGCTTTGAATGTCTCCTAGTTCAGCCTTGGCTGTTCTGCTTACAGCTACCTCTAGCCAGCCTGGCTTCTAGACACTGACTACATTTCACTGATAAGAGATAACTGGACCTGGTATAAGGTGTAAGTACCTTTGGTACCCACTACAAACCAGGCCAGCCTCCTACACTCAAATGCTGAGTTCTCTGAGAGGATTTAACTTGTTCACTTTTTGGATAAGAAACTTAAATATTGAGGGCCCGATTCACCAAGGCAAAGTTAGACTTTTGGTCTAAGGTTAGACCCAAAGTCTAACTTTACACTATTCAGAAAGGTAATATATGATTAATATCCTTACATCCTGTTTTGTAAGCCATATTGTGGCTGGTTTACAAAAGAAGTAACAGTTCTGTACCCACAGAAGTACTCCTTGAATGGATGCAAATTTCCTACTTTTTGGAATTCACAAACATTGGCAGTAGTAGGCTTGGAAAGCTGCACTAGTGTCACATTTCCAGGTATTCTACTGGCAAACACCGGGAAGACAATGGAACCAGTGCTTGCAAATAGTGTCTAAACACTAGCAATCACTCAGAGTGGCATTCCAAATCATTGTTTTTCGCCTACTGTGCACATGCTCGACAGATGGCCTGATTTAGGATTTGGGAGATGGAGTGGCAAATAACTTTACAACTGCCACTCTGCTTTACTCTGCCTACTGAATTTATAGATGTCAGCCAGCCCTTCGGACATTCTATATAGTGACAAGAACGGCTGTCTTGGCAGTTCCTGTCAATGTGGGAAAAGTTTTACGGCTCAGTCAAACATGATGGCTGCTAGTCAAACCCTTCCAAAGTTTTGTATTTTTCAAAAACAAACTACCAACGCGGTATTAAGCTACAGACCCGGTGGCTTCTTTGAGAACTTAGCTTACAATTGTAGGAGTCTGGCCTGGCTTATAGTGGGTACCTTGTGGTACTTACACCTTGTGCCAGGTCCAGTTATACCTTATTAGTAGATTAGAGGTGTTCTAGCAGCTTAGGCTGATAGAGATAGCTATAGCAGAGCAGCTTAGGCTGAACTAGGAGACATACAAAGCTCCTACTATACCACTTATATCATATAGCACTATATCATAAGAAAACACAATACTCAGAGTTACTAAAAATAAAGGTACTTTATTTTAGTGACAATATGCCAAAAGTATCTCAGAGGATATACTCCATTAGGAGGTAAGTAATATACACAAAATATACACACAAACCAAAATCAGGTAATTAAACAGTTAGAAAAGTAGTGCAAACACTGTAGAACACAATAGAATGCAATAGGAGACAAAAGGCCTAGGGGCAACACAAACCATATACTCCAAAAGTGGAATGCGAACCACGAATGGACCCCAGGCCTAGTGTAGTGTGTAGAGGGTTGCTGGAAGTGCAAGAAAACACTAAGGGTGTCCAAGACACCCCACCCCAAGACCCTGAAAAGTAGGAGTAAAGTTACCCTACTACCAGAAAGACAGTAAAGTCGAGATAGGGGATTCTGAAAAGGCAACAAATGACTGCAAAGCACTGAAGACGGATTCCTGGACCTGAGGACCTGCAAAGGAAGGGGACCAAGTCCAAGAGTCACGCAAGTGTCCGGGGGGGCAGGAGCCCACTAAACCCCAGATGAAGGTGCAAAAGGGCTGCCTCTGGGTGGAAGAAGCTGAAGATTGTGCAACAACGGAAGGTGTCAGGAACTTCTCCTTTGGTCAGAAGATGTCCCACGGCATGCTGGTGGAAGCAGAGTTGTTTCCACGCAGAAAGACCGCAAACAAGCCTTGCTAGCTGCAAGAGTTGTGTTGAAGGTTTTGGGTGCTGCCAGGGCCCAGGAAGGACCAGGAGGGCGCCTCTTGGAGGAGGAGACAGAGGGGGCGCTCAGCAACACAGAGAGCCCACGTAAAAGCAGGCAGCGCCCGCAGAAGCACCTGAACAGGCATTCAGAAGATCTGAGCACGGAGGTTGGCTCAGCACAACAAAAGAGGGTCCCACGAAGTCGGAGTCCAACTCATCGAGTTGGGCAATACAGGACGGAGTGCTGGGGACCTGGGCTGTGCTTAGCACAAAGGAAGTCTTGCAAAAGTGCAGAGTAGCCCTAGCAGCTGCAGTTCACGCAGTACACAGGATTACTGTCTGGCGTGGGGAGGCAAGGACTTACCTCCACCAAATTTGGACAGAAGGGCCATTGGTCTGTCGGGGACACTTGGACCCAGCCCCTGTGTTCCAGGGACCACGCTCATCAGGATGAGAGGGGACCCAGAGGACCGGTGATGCAGAAGTTTGGTGCCTGCGTTTGGCAGGGGGAAGATTCCATCGACCCACAGGAGATTTCTTCTTGGCTTCCAGTGCAGGGTGAAAGCAGACAGCTCTCAGAGCAAGCACCACCAGGAAACAGTTGAGAAAGCTGGCAGGATGAGGTGCTACAATGTTGCTGGTAGTCTTCTTGCTACTTTGTTGCGGTTTTGCAGGTGTCCTGGAGCAGTCAGCGGTCGATCCTTGGCAGAAGTCGAAGAGGGAAGTGCAGAGGAACCCTGGCGAGCTCTTGCATTCGTTATCGGATGAGAAACCCAGAGGAGAGACCCTAAATAGCCCTCAGAGGAGGATTGGCTACAGAGAGAGGTAAGCACCTATCAGGAGGGGTCTCTGACATCACATGCTGGCACTGGCCACTCAGAGGTCTCCATTGTGCCCTCACACCTCTGCATTCAAGATGGCAGAGGTCTGGGACACACTGGAGGACCTCTGGGCACCTCCCCTTGGGAGGTTACTGGTCAGGGGAGTGGTCACTCCCTTTCCTTTGTCTAGTTTCGTGCCAGAGCAGGGCTGAATCCCTGAACCAGTGTAGACTGGCTTATGCAAGGAGGGCACCATCTGTGCCCTTCAAAGCATTTCCAGAGGCCAGGGGAGGCTACTCCTCTCAGGCCCTTAACACCTATTTCCAAAGGGGGAGGGTGTAACACCCTCTCTCAGAGGAAATCCTTTGTTCTGCCTTTCTTTGACTGGGCTGCCAGGCCCCAGGGGGGCAGAAATCTGTCTGAGGGTTGGCAGCAGCAGTAGCTGCAGAGAAAACCGAAGAGTGTTAGTTTGGCAGTACCCGGGCTCTATGCTGGAGCCCCGGGGATGCATGAAATTGTCCCCCCAATACCAGAATGGTATTGGGGTGACAATTCCATGATCCTAGACATGTTACATGGCCATGTTCGGAGTTACCATTGTGAAGCTACACATAGGTATTGACCTATATGTAGTTCACGTGTGTGATGGTGTCCCGCACTCACAAAGTCCGGGGAATTTGCCATGAACAATGTGTGGGTACCTTGGCTAGTGCCAGGGTGCCCTCACACTAAGTAAATTTGCACGTAACCTTCACTAAGTGAGGGTTAGACATATAGGTGCCTTATAAGTTACTTAAGCGCAGTGTAAAATGGCTGTGAAATAACGTGGACGTTATTTCACTCAGGCTGCAGTGGCAGTCCTGTGTAAGAATTGTCTGCGATCTCCTGGAACCCCAATACCCTGGGTACCTAGGTACCATATACTAGGGGATTATAAGGGTGTTCCAGTGTGCCAATCAGAATTGGTAAAATTAGTCACTAGCCTGCAGTGACAATTTTAAAAGCAGAGAGAGCATAAACACTGAGGTTCTTGTTAGCAGAGCCTCTGTGATACAGTTAGGCACCACACAGAGAACACATATAGGCCCCAAACCTATGAGCACTGGGGTCCTGGCTAGCAGGATCCCAGTGACACAAATCAAACACACTGACAACATAGGGTTTTCACTATGAGCTCTAGGCCCTGGCTAGCAGGATCCCAGTGAGACAGTAAAAACACCCTGACATATATTCATAAACAGGCCAAAAGTGGGGGTAACGAGGCTAGAAAGAGGCTACCTTCCTACAACAATGCCAATAAAGGGGCACTGCTCTCATCCCCCAGAGATGGACTGCAAAAGGGTCCCAAATGGAGCACCTTAGCACTAGCTTCAAAGCTCTCCTCCCCCTGCTGTCTGGTAGACTTTGGTCGGACCATGGGGAACAGCCCTGTGCAGCACTTGTGGCCAATGAAAAATGCCAGGTAGCAGACCTGCCAAGGAGGACCTGCAGGGTGTGAGTGATTCTTCTTCTCTCCCCTTTTGGCCTTAATACTGGTGCTGGTACTCCTTTTTTTCCTCCCTGGGCCTGTGGGCCTGGTGCACTTTGGGCTGCTCGTGCCCCCTGTCGCATAGCCCAGGGGTGAGGCATGCCCAGTGAGAGACTGGGAACTACCCAGTTTTGCACGTTGCACTAGAAGAGGCTGGAATCCTTAGCAACCTTTTGAATTGGCTACTCCTTTGGTGCAACGTTGCCACATAGTTAAATACAATGCCTGATCACCATCCTCCTGCCACCCAAACCTGCCCCCTGGTACCTCCAGACTGCTCATACCCCCACTGTAATCCAGAACATTGAAGCAGGACGAGGCAGATCAGGAGCAAGGGTCACATCAGGTGCCAGGTTATCACTAAAGAATTACATCTCTGTATTACATACTGCATATCAAGCGCCGCACTTTGCATGAGCACAACACATAGCATACGAAATGTGCATGACAGCTAATGGCCATTTCAGCCCTTGCGATGGCTGCTGAGACCATGGCTTCACCAGAACCCTCCTTCAAGAAAGTCCCCCACCACAATCAGTAATCCTGGCCACCCTCGTAACTGCAATCATGGACTCCAGAGCTGCACTGGAAGCCAAAGTAGATGCTTTAACTATATACTTTACTACATTCAGAGAAAATCAAAAGATGTTAATGGAGAAAGGGCCCCATTCTTACCCTTAATACTCATTCCCAAGACTTATCACAACACACTGTCATGACCACACAAACTTGCCAAGTCAAATCAAAGAAGTGCATGAGAAAAGCAAAGAGATATCCTCAGTGGAGACAGCAAAGCCCAAACTGGAAGAAGGTTTGCAGAGTAATCTTGCGCTTATTTCAAAGGAAGAATCAAGAAGAGAAGATCCAAGATGGCCGCTGTGAGTCCTGAAGGTTAGTTACAGTTCTAGTCTTGCAATCGGTTGGTTGCTAGGTTACGAGCTCTCCAGCTGGAAGCCTTGCACTTCAACTGAGGTCTGACAGGAATCAGCTCTGTGGAGAGAGAGCGCGCTTCAGAACAGAAACTCCTGTGAGGTAAAATTACATTTGAAGATTATATTACAGAAAACGGATAAATATTGTCAAGGTTTATTCTAAGAGTTTGATAGTAGACCGTTCCCGTGGAAGTCGGCAAGGCTACAGAGTTAATGTATGAATTAACCTTATGTTTACAAGGTTCTTGTTTAAGATATTAAAGTCAAAGAAAAAACGAACTTTAAAAGAGCAAGTATCTACAAATGTCAAGGTTATAAACAAAGGCCAAGTTTAAAGGAGAAACGAACTGTTAACAAATAAGCATTTACAAATTCAATGGTAATAAACCAAAATAGAGTTTAAAAGAGAAACGAACTTAAATAAACAAGCATTTGCAACTACAAGTTATCGACAGATGTCGAAGTAAGGAAGGAGAAACTAACTGTAATAAACAAGCATTTACAAATACAAGTTATCAACAAATGTCGAAGTAAGAAAGGAGAAACGAACTTTAATAAACAAGCATTTACAAATACAAGTATTGACAGAAGTCACAATAAGACAGGAGAAATTAAATAACATCAGCTGATTTGAAGAACGCATTATCACCAACTATATATATATATATAGCAACATAAAACCAATCTCTAACAAAGGCTGAGAAGTTCTTCCAGAATCAGTAATACGCATTTTTTTAAGAAGAGCTATCATTTATAGAGAGAAGCAAGGCTACAGAGAACTCAGGGTGAGTGAAGAAATAATAGAATTAAAGAGAATTAAGTGTTGAGAGTAGAAAGTGAAAAACTGATGTTGTATGTCCCTAGTAATTGCGACTGTGACTCTTGCAGGTGCTGTATCCAATCTTAGATGTGAAGAGGCAGACTGAGTACTGGCGTTCATCATCTCTGTGGCAGTCTCTCTACCATCCCATTCCCCTTTCCCCCTCCGGGGTACTCAGCACGAAGGATTAATATTCGTTGTGAGTAGCTCGGGTCGGGACTGAGGAGTTATCGTCTGCTTCTGAGGAAATCGAATTGAAGTATCCTGACAGATTGAAGTAACATCACCCTAATTTTAGGGAAAAAACAGATTTCCTCCTGAGAAGAATGGCAGGAGGAATTGATATAAAAGCATTAGCCACCGTTTTGGAAGGGTTACAGAAACAATTAAATAACACCATAGAAGAAACAGTCCAAATAAAACAGCGAATAAATGAGTTAGGGAACACCGCTAAATCAAATGAATCTGTGTTTTCACAAATCCCTAGCCCTTCACAGTCTGCAGGTATATCCACTCAAGTAATTCATGCGGTTTCCCCTATTATTCCTTTGGCTCAACCCGAGCGCTTCGGTGGGGATCCAAATAAGGCGCAGATTTTTCTGACCCAATGCTCATTGCATTTTTTATGTAGACCAGTCATTTTTTCCAAAGACCAGTCCAAAGTGGCATTTATATTGTCTTATCTGACAGGAGATGCGGCCGCATGGTCCATGCCAATAATTTCCAGAAATGATCCTGTTTTATATAATTTCCAAAATTTCAAGGAAGAGTTCTTAAGAATATTTGATCGGCGAACTGCAGCTCAAGCCACTGACAATGAACTACTGGAAATCAGGCAAGGTAATAAAGATCTAGTAGCCTATCTGGCTCATTTCAATAAACTCATTGTAGAGACTGCCTGGCTGGAGTCAAAAAGAGCCGCCATATTTTATCGTGGACTGAGAGATGAATTGAAAGATGCCTTAGCACAAGTTCCAAATAGACCCACCGAAATTACGGAGTTAATTGATCTTGTGTTACAGATTGACCACCGGTTAACTGAACGAAGAGCAGAAAAGAGAAGAGAGTATCGACCATTTCCCCCGAGAATTGATCGTGTAAGAAATGATCATACGAGAGCCGGAGAAGGGATAACGATAGAAGAACCAATGCAAATTGGTTCCATCCGAGGTCCTTTATCTAAGGAAGAAAAAGAGAAAAGAAGAGTGAATCAACTATGTTTATATTGCGGTGCATCTGGGCATTTTGTTAAAAACTGTCCCAAGAAACCCAAAGCTCTTCAGTCGGGAAAAGGCCAGCTTCATCAGTAGAGGGAGTTGCCCTGATGAAAGCAGAACCCAAGACAACTCCTTTAGATCAACGAGTGGCGAATACCTTACAAACCGCAGCGCCACATTTGGTACAAACAGTATCAGTTAAGACCCTTGAGAAGGAAATTCAAGGGATCTCAGTTATGATAGACTCTGGAGCTACGGGCAACTTCTGTGATATCAAATACGCTCGTAAAATGGGTATTCGATTTATCAAGAAATCTACTTTGGAAGTAGTAAGAGCTGTGGATGGAACCAATCTTTCTTCAGGACCCATTTCCCATGAGACTGAACCAATTCAGATGCAAGGTTTTGGTGGACATCAGGAGCAGATAATCTTTAATTTGATAGATGCTCCACAATTTCAACTCATTTTGGGTCTGCCCTGGCTTACAGAACATAATCCACAAATTGATTGGAGCAAAAGAACGATCAAGATGAATTCCTATTACTGCAGAGAGAATTGCTTTCATGATGGAGTGGAAGTGTCCACCACGTCCGAAGCGGCCTGTTTATCATCACACTCTTCAATGATCTGTGCACTAAAGACAGCAGAAATCCCAAAAGAATATGAGGATTTAGTCGCCGTTTTTGATGAAAAGGAGGCTGAGAAATTGCCACCACATCGACCCTACGACTGCAAAATTGAACTGGAGCCAGGTGCGATATTGCCATGTAGCAGAATATACGCATTGACCGAAGCAGATAATCAACATTTAAAGGAGTATTTGGATCAATATCTTGCTAATGGTTTTATTCGTCCTTTTGAATCTCCAGTGTCATCCCCACTATTTTTCATACCAAAGAAGGATGGGAGTCTTCGAACTTGCATTGATTATCGAGCCCTCAATCAGGTTACCATCAAGAATTGATACCCACTGCCTTTAGTGGCAGTTTTATTAGATCAAGTAAAGAATGCTAGAATCTACACCAAATTGGACCTGCGAGGAGCATATCATTTGATTCGAGTGGCTTCAGGGGATGAATGGAAATCCGCTTTTCGGACTTGATACGGATTATTTGAATATCAAGTGATGCCTTATGGGTTATGCAATGCTCCCGCTGCCTTCCAGCATTTCGTTAATGATATATTACGAGAATTCCTCGACCGGATTGCCGTGGTTTATATAGATGACATTTTAATCTTTTCCGACAATCTACAGGAGCACATTTCCCATGTTCGATCCATCCTCACAAGGTTGCAAGAAAACCATCTCTATGTAAAATTGGAGAAGTGTGCATTTCATGTGGAACGAGTTGAGTTCTTAGGATTCATTTTGTCACCAGAAGGAGTTAGTATGGATCCTGCCAAGATAAAGACAGTGCAACATTGGCCTTCTCCTTGCAATGTCAAAGAGATCCAGGTGCATATTTATACTCCGTTTGCGCCGGAATTGCGTCGTTTTTTTTTACGCAATTTCGACGCAAAACTAACTCCATATTTATACTTTGGCGTTAGACGCGTCTAGCGCCAAAGTCCATGGAGTTAGCGTCATTTTTTAGCGTGGACACCTACTTTGCGTTAATTATATGCAAGGTAGGCGTTCCCGTCTAAAAAATCGACTCCGAGGCATGTGCGTCGGATTTATACTCCCGGGCAAAAATCAAGCCCGGGAGTGGGCGGGTCAAAAAAAATGACGTACGGCCGCTTTTGCGCCGTTTTTTAGCGCCTGCAAAAGGCAGGCGTTAAGGGACCTGTGGGCTCTGAAGGAGCCCAGAGGTGCCCTCCCATGCCCCCAGGGACCCCCCCTGTCACCCTTGCCCACCCCAGGAGGACACCCAAGGCTGGAGGGACCCATCCCAGGGACATTAAGGTAATTTCAGGTAAGTTTTTTTTTAAAAAAATGTTGTGGCATAGGGGGGCCTGATTTGTGCCCCCCTACATGCCACTATGCCCAATGACCATGCCCAGGGGACAGAAGTCCCCTGGGCATGGCCATTAGCGCAGTTTTGCATCAAAAAGTATAAATATGGGCCCCAGAGTTTCTTGGGGTTCGCTAATTTTTATCGAAGATTCATATCCAATTTTTCTCAAACAGTTACACTCATTACTCGATTGTTGAAGAAAGGAGTGAAGTTTGAGTGGACAAAAGAAGCTGAAAATGCTTTTAATTTTTTGAAGAATTCCTTCGTCTCAGCTCCAATCTTGCTCCACCCCAGCCAGATGAGCCATATTATGTGGAGGCAGATGCTTCAGATGTTGCCATAGGAGGTATCCTTTCCCAGCGTCAAAAAGATACAGGTCAATTACATCCAGTGGCCTATTTCTCTCGAAAATTAACACCACCAGAGATAAATTATTCAATTGCGGATAAGGAGCTATTGGCAGTCAAAGAAACTTTTCGTGAGTGGAGGCATTACATTTTGGGAGCTAAGCATAAAGTGACCGTTTACACGGACCACCAAAATTTACAGTTTTTAAAATCAGCTCGAACTCAAACAGCTAGACAACTGCGTTGGTCCCTATATTTTGCAGACTTTGATTTTGTTATCACTTTCAGACCAGGAAAAGTAAATGGGAAGGCAGATGCTCTATCTCGAATTGATACCGGTGCAGTTAAAGAGCCTCCAGAAAAAGAATTGATTATTCCACAAGAGAAGTTCATATCTGCCATATTGTATGAAAATTTAACCAAAGAAATTCAAGAAAACTTAACATTCGAAGGAATGCTGAAGTGGTCCAAAGAAGGCCAAGGAAGAGAAATCAAGAAAGGTTTGCCATACTTTAAAGGTGCACTGTATGTTCTGACTGTGGAGCTGCAAGAAAAAATTCTTCAGGCTTATTATGACGATCAATTGGCTGGACACAAAGGAATTCAAAAGACTCAAAATCTAATACAACGAGAATTTTGGTGGCCAAAAATGAAAACTCAGATAAGACAATATGTGTCAACTTGTGACAAATGTCAAAGAGGGAAATCAAATAGAACAGCTTCACAAGGTCTGTTAAGACCTTTGCCCACTGCACCCCATGCCTGGCATACTGTTACTATGGATCTTATAGTGGACCTCCCTAGTAGCCAAGGTTTTAACACTATCCTAGTTTTTGTAGACACTTTCACTAAAATGGCGCATTTCATTCCTTTGAAAGAAATCCCTCGAGCCCCACAGGTTGCACAGTTGTTTACACAACACATAGTACGCGCCCATGGTATCCCAAAAATTCTAGTTTCAGACAGGGGGTCCCAATTTGTTTCTCGCTTTTGGAAGGCCTTTAGTAAAAGATTAGGAATTGATTCTCGTTACTCTACCAGTTACCATCCTGAAACCGATGGGCAAACAGAGAGAGTGAATCAAGAGTTAGAACAGTATTTAAGACTCAATTTATTCGATAAAGAGAAGGAATGGCCCGAGTTGATGTGGGCAGCTGAATTCGCTTACAATAATGCTGTTCATTCCACCACTGGGTTCACCCCCTTTTATCTGAACCATGGTAGACATCTTAATGTAATGTTGGGTAAAGAAGATGATTCAGTGCTTGCAGTAGAAGAGATGGTGAGGGATTTGCAGACCACGTTAGTTAGGGCTAGAAAAAACATCATTCAAGCAAAAGACTCATATAAGACTCAGGCTGATAGAAAAAGAAGAGAGAGCCCCATTTATTCGAAAGGAGACAAAGGGCCTCATTCCGACCCTGGCGGTCTGTGACCGCCAGGGCGGAGGGCAGCGGAAGCACCGCCAACAGGCTGGCGGTGCTTCCTGGGCTATTCTGACCGCTGCGGTAAAGCTGCGGTCAGAAAAGGGGAACCGGCGGTTTCCTGCCGGTTTTCCCCTGGCCCAGTGAATCCTCCATGGCGGCGCTGCTTGCAGCGCCGCCATGGGGATTCCGACCCCCTTCCCGCCAGCCTGTTTCTGGTGGTTTTCACCGCCAGAACCAGGATGGTGGGAAAGGGTGTCGTGGGGCCCCTGGGGGCCCCTGCATTGCCCATGCCCCTGGCATGGGCTGTGCAGGGGCCCCCTAACAGGGCGCCATACAGATTTTCACTGTCTGCTTTGCAGACAGTGAAAATCGCGACAGGTGCCACTGCACCCGTCGCACCCCTGCAACTCCGCCGGCTCCATTCGGAGCCGGCTTCCTCGTTGCAGGGGCTTTCCCGCTGGGCCGGCGGGCGGCCTTTTGGCGGTCGCCCGCCGGCCCAGCGGGAAAGTTGGAATGGCCGCCGCGGTCTTGTGACCGCGGGGCGGTCATTCGGCGGTAACCGCATGACCGCCAAAGTTTGGTTATCCACTCGTCATTTACGTCTCAAAGGAAATCGCAAATTTCAGCCACGATTTATAGGCCCATTCAGAGTTGACAAGATGATCAATCCAGTAGCAGTTAAATTGCAGTTGCCAGCTCATCTAAAGATACATCCTGTTTTCCATGTCTCCTTGTTAAAGAACAGTCCTCCAAATTTACGTCAAAACTCCCCTCCAATTCCTATCCAGATTAGCTCTGCAGAAGAGTATGAGGTCAATCAAATCTTAGATTCCAAAATCCGTAATGGCCAGCTTTATTATCTAATTGATTGGAAAGGTTATGGTCCAGAGGAACGATCCTGGGAGCCGCACGAGTATGTACATGCTTCAAGATTAGTGAGAAACTTTCATAGAACCTACCCAAGCAAACCTAAATTGGAGAACTGTTCCTTGAGGGGGAGTACTGTCATGACCACACAAACTTGCCAAGTCAAATCAAAGAAGTGCATGAGAAAAGCAAAGAGATATCCTCAGTGGAGACAGCAAAGCCCAAACTGGAAGAAGGTTTGCAGAGTAATCTTGCGCTTATTTCAAAGGAAGAATCAAGAAGAGAAGATCCAAGATGGCCGCTGTGAGTCCTGAAGGTTAGTTACAGTTCTAGTCTTGCAATCGGTTGGTTGCTAGGTTACGAGCTCTCCAGCTGGAAGCCTTGCACTTCAACTGAGGTCTGACAGGAATCAGCTGTGTGGAGAAAGAGCGTGCTTCAGAACAGAATCTCCTGTGAGGTAAAATTACATTTGAAGATTATATTACAGAAAACGAATAAATATTGTCAAGGTTTATTCGAAGAGTTTGATAGTAGACCGTTCCTGTGGAAGTCGGCAAGGGTACAGAGTTAATGTATGAATTAACCTTATGTTTACAAGGTTCTTGTTTAAGATATTAAAGTCTAAGAAAAAACGAACTTTAAAAGAGCAAGTATCTACAAATGTCAAGGTTATAAACAAAGGCCAAGTTTAAAGGAGAAACGAACTGTTAACAAATAAGCATTTACAAATCCAATGGTAATAAACCAAAATAGAGTTTAAAAGAGAAACGAACTTAAATAAACAAGCAAGTTATCGACAGATGTCGAAGTAAGGAAGGAGAAACTAACTGTAATAAACAAGCATTTACAAATACAAGTTATCATCAAATGTCGAAGTAAGAAAGGAGAAACGAACTTTAATAAACAAGCATTTACAAATACAAGTATTGACAGAAGTCACAATAAGACAGGAGAAATTAAATAACATCAGCTGATTTGAAGAACGCATTATCACCAACTATATATATATATATATATAGCAACATAAAACCAATCTCTAACAAAGGTTGAGAAGTTCTTCCAGAATCAGTAATACGCATTTTTTTTAAGAAGAGCTATCATTTATAGAGAGAAGCAAGGCTACAGAGAACTCAGGGTGAGTGAAGAAATAATAGAATTAAAGAGAATTAAGTGTTGAGAGTAGAAAGTGAAAAACTGATGTTGTATGTCCCTAGTAATTGCGACTGTGACTCTTGCAGGTGCTGTATCCAATCTTAGATGTGAAGAGGCAGACTGAGTACTGGCGTTCATCATCTCTGTGGCAGTCTCTCTACCATCCCATTCCCCTTTCCCCCTCCGGGGTACTCAGCACGAAGGATTAATATTCGTTGTGAGTAGCTCGGGTCGGGACTGAGGAGTTATCTTCTGCTTCTGAGGAAATCGAATTGAAGTATCCTGACACACACCCAGCATGTGCTGTGTGCTACAACACCTTAAGATATTGGAAGACAGATTTGAGGATGCAGAAGAGTGTCCTGCCACTATAATAGATATTATTGGCCTCCCAGAACGGACCCCCCCCAAACAGTACCACTACACAACAACCAAACATACACAACATCGAACCCACAAGCAAGTGGCACACATACAGACACAACCACATCACTTACGCCAGCTCCCTCCACCTCAACCAGCCAATCGCATTGCACACACACATACACGTACTGAATCACATACACAACTGGTAGCACAACATCACAGCACAACATCACAAAATCCCCTTGCAATGTGCACACATGGACATATTTGATGGGTGTGAATGTAACTTCACAGTGGTGCCAGCATTTATTTGGCAATGAATACAGACACCATAATGATGGTTGTGTATGTGTGCGATATGTGTCACATACCAGTGTGTCTCCATCCATGTCCCACACACATGTGTTCCTGACATATGCATGTCACAGTAATTCAAAAAATTATTGTGACATGTATATGACTGCAGAGGTCTCCAGTGCCCATATACAGTGACCACACAACGTACACAGCCAATGCTGGTTACCTATCTGTCAGTTCAGCGATTGGGGGGGGGGTTGTGATTTCTCCGTGGTCCAGTGGCAGCAACCATGGAAGGTGTGTCCAGTTGAAAAAGGAAGTGAATTTGGAAAAAGGTAGGTTTGTACCTCATTCCACTTGCCTGCCAACTCAGGTGTGGAGGTCGGACTGGCACAGTTGGCTTGGAGCTACGGCACATCCAAATGTGCTTGGCAGTGAAGGTGGCTGCAGCCCCGCCATCAGCCCCAATTCTGAAGGCCACTGTTGATGCGGCTGGAGATTCTTGGTGGAGTCAGCGGGACTCAGGCTGTCTCCCCTACGGTCCTGTCAACATCTCAATCAGGAAGGCGGACGGCCAAGGCGGTGGACTGGTTTTCCGACAAAAAAACGGCTGCAGGACTGTTACAGTCAAAATCTAAATCAGGCCCTAAGTATACATTTACAGAAAGTTTGAATTATGTTGTTTTAATGGTGTGTTAAGTATCATTAATGTTCCTTGAGAACTTTATTCATGCAATGAACATCCTGTGTTACAATATTTGATTGCACATCCTTGAGTCCTGCCTCCAATCTCGGAACCTGTTTTGCGTTTTGTCTACAGGAAGAAAGGAAGGGGCCTCTGGTCAGCTCTCTCCAGAGTGTTTAGGGGATGAGCACTCCTACCCTTTTCCTCAACTTCACAGTGGTGATGTGGTTGCACATCAAGATAAGATTTTGCATGATTCCCTGTTACTATATGTTTGCTGTTTTTGTTGGCACTATTTGCACATTTGGCACTGAATGAAAAATTGGGACAGTCTCCATTGGGGTGTCAATATGTCATAAATGCTTACAATGAGCATAAATGGCCTAGTTCAGTGTTTCCCAACCTTTTGACTTCTGTGGACCCCCACTTTATCATTACTGGAACGTGGGGACCCCCAGTAAATCATTATTAGTATCCAGGGACTCCCCTCTTAATCATTACTACAAGCCATGGACCTAATCTGTTAATATCATTTGATTTTCTCTAAGCGGTCGGGGACCCCCTGAGGAGGGTTCACGGACCATAGGTTGGTAACCACTGACCTAATTATTTCAGCATTGGAGGATTTGAATACGTATATATCTGTTTGAGTCCATTATATGATACCTCATGGAATGAACTCTTTTAGTTCTTGTTGCATCAATTCTTTACATTATAGAGACTTATAGGTCATTGATGGGTTGAAAAACACTCAAACTACAATACCTTTCTTGTAATATATATGTTTATTTAGTACACTCATTTATAATTATCATTTAACTTTATTGTTCTGTATCTTTGACACCGTTTGATGGATCTTCACAAAATATTCCCCCAAAAAGTGTACCAGTGATTCTTGTTGCGAACGGAAAGATTTGAGGTGATTCGTCAGGCAGGGACTAAGAAAAAGGCCAGGAGGTTCAAAAAAGTTGCATTTCCCATGTTAATTCCCATAGGACCTTTCAATAAGAATACAGCCCCAAACACTGGATTGCATTACACTAAATTTGGCAGAAAGCTAGCTTTCGGTACGCAGATTGTGCTTTGGCTTATTTGGTGTAAATATGCTCAGTAGTTTTTGAGATATTTTATGGTGGAGGAGTGATTTATAGTTATCTTAGGACACGAGTTATAGTTTCTTGAGATAACTCGAACTGGTGAATTTCTTTGGTTTTATATGCGTACATTCAGAACCTAACTGCTTTTGTACGAGTAAATTCAGAACCTAACTGTAACCTTTGTTTTTTAAGTGAAAATATATATATATGCATATATATATATAGAAGATATATATATATATATCCTCCATCAACCGGTCCACCGTTTGGCGCGCACATTTACGGGTGCATATGCGAGGAAAGGACCATTCCTCCACAATCTCCAACCCAAGCAATTGTCAAACAATTGATTTGTTGCACTCCAGGAGAGTTTATTACTTTATCCAAAGAATATGAAACAACACCACCAACGCGTTTCAACCTTTCGGAGTAGGTTTAATGGAGACCAGAGTGTAAAATAATGTTAAAAGTACAGACATGGAGTATATGAGTATAAGGCACTGAAAGTACTACATTTATATATGCCTTCATACATATATAGGTAGAAAGATATATGTGTTATAATCTGGATTGTATCTGGGGACTATATTGAGTATATGTACTAGATATATAAATATCAGGAAAATAAGCTCCATTTTATCAGAATAACAGTACTCATTCCCAGTGGACTTTATTATATATAAGCACGATTTAATACCCTTTATACTCACTTCGTATTGCAACCGGGGCCTTAACAATAATTTAAAACATTATATGTTTTTGTAGATATGATAATTATTATTATTATTAAGCTTTTTTGACACTTTGTATTAAGACTAAGTTTGGGTGATTTAAAATGATGGTTTGAGATTGTAGATACATCTTGGTGAATATTAGAGTTTTAGTTTCTAGAAAGACCACATGTTCCATAATGCACTTTGTTGGTAGTAGGTAACTAAAGGATAAATAGAGACTCAGGGGAAGGTATTTTTTACAAACTGTGAACAAGACCGAGAGGTAGAAACGCGTTGGTGGTGTTGTTTCATATTCTTTGGATAAAGTAATAAACTCACCTAAAAACCTTTGTTTTTTTAAGTGAATATATATATATATATATATATATATATATATATATATATATATATATAGATATATATATCCCCTTCGCTGGCAGGCTTTTTCCCCCTCCTGTGCCGAGCCTTTTTTTGGCTGTTTGGGGCAGTTCACGCTTAGGCCCTCATAACTTTTTGTTCACATAAGCTACCCACGCCAAATTTGCGTCCTTTTTTCCCAGCATCCTAGGGATTCTAGAGGTACACAGACTTTGTGGGTTCCCCTGGAGGAGACCAAGAAATTAGCCAAAATACAGTGAAAATTTAGTTTTTTTCAAAAAAATGGGAAAAAAGGGCTGCAGAAGGCAGCTCGTGATTTTTTTCCCTGAAAATGGCATCAACAAAGGGTTTGCGGTGGCAAGATCACCATCTTCCCAGCTTTCAGGAACAGGCAGACTTGAATTGGAATACCCGATGTTTCAATACAATTTTGACATTTTACTGCGACATACCCCATTTTTACTATTTTTTGTGCTTTCAGCCTCCTTCCAGTTAGTGACCAAAATGGGTGAGAAACCAATACTGGATCCCAGAAAGCTAAACATTTCTAGAAAGTAGACACAATTCTGAATTCAGCAAGGGGTCATTTGTGTACATCCTACAAGTGTTTCCTACAGAAAATAACATCTGAAATAAAAAAATATTGGAATTGAGGTGAAAAAAACAGCCATTTTTCTCCACATTTTACTCTGTAACTTTTTCCTGCGATGTCAGATTTTTTAAAGCAATATACCGTTACGTCTGCTGGACTCTTCTGGTTGCAGGGATATATAGGGCTTGTAGGTTCATCAAGAACTCTAGGTACCCAGAGCCAATAAATGAGCTGCACCTTGCAATGGGTTTTTATTCTATACCGGGTATACAGCAATTCATTTGCTGAAATAGAAAAAGTGAAAAATAGGTATCAAGAAAACCTTTGTTAACAATAACAATAGGCCGATCTGCCTAAATGGCCTAAAATAAATCCCCCCATCCCCCCACCCCCCCGGGGAGCGATCCTTGCCTACGGGGTGGCTCCCCTTGCGTGACATTGGCGCAAAAAAAAGATCCCTGGTGTCTAGTGGTTTTTAACCCTCTTGGGGGCAGATTGACCCAAAATCCACTGATGGGGCAGACATGGTCTAAATACAATTTGTCCCCCAGGGGAGCGACCCTTGCCTAATGGGTCGCTCCCCATCTCCAAAAAGCAAACAAACAAAAAAAAACAATTTTTTTTTTGCCCTGGCGCCTAGAGGTTTCTGCCCCCCCGGGGGCAGATCGTCCTAATAACAATAGGCCGATATGCCCCCAGGGAGGGCCGAAATAGCCTTAAACAAATTTGCCCCCCCAACCCCTGGGGAGCGACCCTTGCCTATGGGGTCGCTCCCCTTGCGTGACATTGGCGCAAAAAAAAAGATCCCCGGTTCCTAGAGGTTTCTGCCCCCTTTGGGGCAGATTGACCTAAAATCGGCCGATCTGCCCCCAAAGGGGGCAGAAGTGGCCTAAATACAATTTGCCCCTCCAGGGGAGTAACCCTTGCCTAAGGGGTCATTCCCCATCTGTAAAACAACAACAAAAATCCCTGGTGCCTAGTTGTTTCTGCCCCACAAATATGCAAAGATCACTCTTCAAACAATACCTCCACAATGGGGATGGGAAGGAGGCTACGCTGGGACACATATCACTTTGCATATGCCCCTTACACATTTGCACAGGAATTGACCCTACTTGTATTTCAGGGACAAGCAATACTAGACCCAAGTGGCATGCCTATCTGCACAATGTAGAAGTGCAAGTCAACAATGCACACACAACCCCAACTGCATAGGACATACCTCTACATGAAGTAGCTGCAAGGTACACACAGCTAAATGGGCACATGCACAGTCAAATGCAAACAAACATAGCACAACTGAACACATTCCATGTCATTACAAACAAAACTCAAGCTGCCATACATTAGATGATTCCATAATCCATATCAGGGGCACTAGTCTAACTCCCATAAATGCTCACATTGGACAACACAAGATGAAATATTTACCATAACAAACAGTACACAATGCCATGGCACCACTGTTGCATTTACACCCACATATCCATACATTCAACACATATCCTTGACTTGGGGGGCACCAGCACTGCCCACAAAGTCAGCTACTGCAAACAACAGCAAATGGATCAGAAAGCATACAATTGTACACACGTCACTCAGGAACAACATGAAGGTAGAAGAGGAATTACAGGACAAATGTATACCCCCTAAAAAACAACTGTTTGGGTTTATTAACTGTATTTTTTTCAAAGTCCAAGGCCTTTGGCCAGTCCATATGTCCCTGCACAGGCACATCATGGTGCTGTCACTTGACTCATAACTGCCAGGGAACCTCCACAGGAAGGGGCATCAAGTGGGCAGGCAGGTACCTCAGGGATCATCTTTGGGGGTGTGGATTTGGGAAGGGTGGGTTGTCTTGGGTTTGGGAGGGGTGGACTGCTTCTTGAAAGGGGTGGGCTTCTTGGTGGGAGGGGTAAGGGTGCTTGCAGTGGGGGGCAGGTATGACTAGGGAAGAGTTTTGAAGTGGAAGGGAGGGGTTAGAAGGTGGGTCTGGCCTCTTGGGTTTGGGACAGGGGTTGGAGGGAACAGGGGAAAGGTCAAGGTCCAACATAAAAACTTTCTTAGGTACACAGGGATGGTCAGCAGAAGGGATGGGGATTTGGAGGTTGAGGGAGTGGTTGTCTGCTATGTTGTTGTGGATGTCATGGTTGCGTGCTTATGAGAGGTATGCTTGTGTATGGGTGGTGTCTGTTGCCTGGGTGAGTGTGTGCGTTTGTGTGTCTTGGGGGGCTGGGAGGTGGAGGTTCTGGGGGATGGAGTGGTAGATGTCTTTGTGTCTTTTGGGGTGATGTATGCGGGTATGCTGATATTGGTGGATGTCTGTTTGTCTGGTGGGGTGGTGTCTGTGGGTATACTGGGTGTGGTGGGTGTGTCACTTACTGTTGTCGTGGTGCCTTTGAGTATGCTTGATGTTGTGTGTGTTACAGTAGGGGTGGTGGGGGTGTCTGGGGAAGTGGTGACTGATGTGACTGTTGTTTGCTTGCATGGTGGTGTGTCTGTGTGTGTTGCTCTTGTGTGTGGAGGTGGGTGTGTGCGGATTGGTCTGTGTGCTTTGGGTAGGTAGGGAAAGGGGGGATTTGGATTGGGAAGAGGAAGGTGGAGGGGGGACGGGAGCTGGGTGGTGACTAGCTGCCGTCAATGTGGAGGCCAGAGCCTGCAAAGATCTCTGTAGGCCAGACACTGCACCATGAATGTCTTCCAGGAATGCATTTGTCTTCTGGAGTTGGGTTGCCAATCCCTGGATGGCATTCACAATGGCTGCCTGACCAACAGAGTTAGTTCTCAGGAGGTCAGTAATATTCTTCCTGAGGGCAATAGAGGTAACAGGGGCTGGGGCAAAGGTGCCTGCGGCAAAGGAGAAGCTCACCCACTTGGGTGAGCAGGCAGGGCCAACTAGATGGGGAGATCAGGCAACTAGACACTATCGGCAACACTGAACACATGCACTTCCTCATCCACATCAACAACAACTCCACCCTCAGAGGTACACTAATCTACAGACCACCCGGACCACGCCCCGCCTTCTGCGACACCATTGCCCACAGCATCAGCCCGTACGCCCTCACCTCCACAGACTACATCATCCTCTGTGATTTCAACTTTCACTTAGAAAACCCACACGACCACAACACCACCTCCCTCATAGACAACCTCAACAACCTCAGACTCAAACAACTGGTCACCGCACCCACCCACTCAGCAGGACACACGCTGGATGCAATTTTCACCTCAAGCCAACACATAGCCTACACCCACACCAACGAACTCCTCTGGACTGACCACCGCTGCGTCCACTTCTCCTTCACCAAACCCCCCACACACTACCATCAACACACCACACCCTACCCCATGTGGGACAAGATCCCCACAGAACGACTAAACTCCCAACTGGCCCACAATCCCCCCCACACCAACGACCCCAACGCAGGAGCATACAACCTCTCCAAATGGATCACTAGTTGCGCAGACACACTAGCACCCCTCAGAAAACACATCACCACCCGCAACATCAAGAACGCCCCATGGTTCACCCCTGAACTCCAAGACTCCAAGCGCAAATGCCGCCAAGCTGAGAAAATATGGAGACTAGAACCCTCCTCAACCAACTTCTCCACCCTCAAAACCACCATTCGCACCCATCACCAACTCATACGTTCCGCCAAAAGAGATCACTACAAGACACGCCTTGACAATAACTCCCAAAATAGCAAAGAACTCTTCACCAATATCAATGAACTTGCCAAACCCAAAGCCAGCAACATAGCCCCCACACACACACAGCCCCTATGTGACGCCCTTTCCAACCACTTCCTCCACAAAATCCTGGACATCCACAACAGCTTCATATCACACCCACCCACCACACATACCCCTCACTGAGCCAACTCATCCCCCACCCAAGACCCCCCACCACACTATCCACATAGACCCCTACCACACACAAAGAAACCAAAAAAAACATGAACTCCATTCACTCCGGTTCCCCCTCCGACCCCTGTCCACACCGCATCTACAACAAAGCTAGCCCTACCATCGTCCCCATACTCTACAACATAATCAACCGCCACCTACCTAGACCCCTGGAAGCACACGGAAATCACTGCTCTCCTAAAAAAAAACAAGCCGGCCCAGAGATCCTCTACAACTACCGCCCCATCTCCCTCCTCCCTTTCCCCGCCAAGGTTGCAGAGAAATTAGTCAACACCCGCCTATCCCACTTCCTCGAAGCAACCAACACCCTTGACCCCTCACAATCTGGGTTCCGCAAGAACCACAGCACAGAAACCGCCCTCATTGCATGCACTGATTACATCAGGACCAAAGTCGACAAAGGCGAGACCGTTGCACTCATCCTCCTAGACCTCTCTGCAGCTTTTGACACCGTCTGCCACCACACACTCCACACACGCCTCCACTACATAGGAATCCACCACAAAGCCTTAGACTGGCTCACCTCATTCCTCACCGAACGAACCCAGAGAGTCCGCCTTCCACCCTTCCACTCCAACACTACCAAGATCACTTGCGGAGTCCCCCAAGGGTCCTCCCTCAGCCCCACACTCTTCAACATCTACATGATCCCCCTAGCCAACATTCTCCGAGCACACGGAATCACTATCCTCTCCTATGCAGACGACACCCAACTCATCCTTTCCCTCACCCGCAACCCCACCACCGCCAAAACCAACCTACACGCCGCTCTCTTGGCACCGCCAACTGGATGACCACTAACCACCTCAAGCTCAACTCAAACAAAACCGAAATCATCATCTTCGGCCCCAACAAAACCACATGGGACTGCAGGTGGCCCACCGCCCTAGGTCCCATACCCACCCACGCAACCCACGCACGCAACCTCGGCATCATCCTCGACCCCTCCCTCTCCATGACACAGCAAATAAATGCTCTAACCTCCTCCTGCTTCCACACACTCCGTACTCTAAAAAAATCCTTCAAATGGATCCCCCCAGAAACCAGAAAGACAGTCACCCACGCACTCATCAGCAGCAGACTGGACTACAGCAACGCCCTCTATGCCGGCACCACACTCAAACTCAAACGCAAACTCCAAAGAATCCAGAACACAGGTGCGCGCCTCGTCCTTGGCCTCCCCCGCCACGAACGAATCTCACCACACCTCAAATATCTTCACTGGCTCCCCATAGACAAGAGAATCACATTCAAAATCCTCATCCACGCACACAAATCCCTCCACAACACCGGCCCAACCTACCTCAATGAAAGGGTAAACTTCCACATTCCCACACGCAACCTCCGATCAGCCGACCTCGCCTAGCCACAGTCCCCCGCATCCAGCACACCACTACAGGAGGCAGGTCTTTCTCCTACCTCACCCCCAAAACCTGAAACTCCCACCCCACCGACCTTCGCAAAACCAAAGACCTACTGGTCTTCAGAAAGAACCTCAAGTCTTGGCTGTTCGACCAGTGACCCTCCCTGGCAGCCACCACTTCCCCCCAGTTCCCCCCCCCAGCGCCTTGAGACCCTCACGGGTGAGTAGCGTGCTCTACAAATTTCTTTGATTGATTTTTTGATTGAACAGGGAGGAAGGTGCTAGATCAGGGGGTGACAGACAAAGCTGATCCAGGGGTATGCCCTGATGGGTCCGCCACCACTAGGGAGTGTCCTCTGGCGGAAGAATGCTATGACGAAGAGGATGTTCTGGTCTATGCCTTGACACTCCCCTTGACCTCCAAGCCACTGTGTCCCGTTTGCCCTTAGTGTCTTGACCTGAGGTCCAGTGGCCAGATGCATCCCCACTTGGCTGTGCCCCGCCTCCTTTGCTGTGTCGGTGATGATGCTGCAAATACAAAGAAAAATATGGCCATCACATGTCCATGATCACACTTGAACAACAGCTCTGATTAGCAAATATTACCATGATGTCAAGTAGGCCCCCAGCAACAAACTCCACCTAAGCGTCCCATACATGTGCCATATCATAGGCATGCATGCCATCTAAATTGTCAACAGTTGCCCACAGGAAATTCATGATCTCAGACAACTACAATTGCCTGGCCGAAGTTGTGCAATCACAGTAACCATTCAACAAGTAGGAGACCTCATCACCCTCAAAGCTTTGTCCCATGGAGCAGACCTCAGTTAACTGTTGTCATACAGTAGTTGGCCTTTGCCAACTGCATTCCCACAGATTCCACACAAGGTCATGCACACATCTGTCACCTACATATTGACCCAACAATAAAAATGAAGAAATAATGCTTCAAAATCCTGTTGTGTTGATGAGAAAAGTACAATAGCCTTCAGAAAGTGACATGGAAATACTCATGTCACACTGGAAGCAGTTCCACTATGCACACTTCAACAAGCAATATTTGTCCCAATAGAGTCATGGAGGTAGTACTAATGTTGCTCAGATAGGCCACACGTGGCATGGAAACAGATACTGTAGACATCATGTGCAATATAGTAGGAAGAGATGTCCCCAAAATCCACAACACAATGAATCAGCAAGCCCCAGTGAAATCACCACTAATGTCTGGCACCACTTACAATGACATATCCTGAGTGCATCAATAGATGCCATCAGTCCCTTGGGTGTTGGAGAGGCTCAGAGATTTGCAAGTACTTGTTGAAGGCCCTCAACATGTTTCCCAGTTGAAAGATACATCATTGTTTCCATTTTGGTCATGCAGACCCAGAAGTCTGTCTGTGAATGACTGCTTATACCCAAACACTTGTGATTTCAACATAACTGCAAGTCATTCCATGATGCATGCCATGAGTCAGGTTACAAACCTTACCCATTACACATGTGCAGTGCACTTTGCTACATACTGCCACATAAATGGCATAGAAATGCACAGTGTGGCTCAAAACTCTAGGCCTACCTGTCATGTCCCTTGTTGCTACTTCAGTTGTACATGCCAAATGACATGCTATGATGCCTGAGGGAATGTGTCAGCCAATAAACAATGGTGACACATTCCTGTATGTAGCACAACATCAAATGTACCCCCATTGTAAATGGCTTATCCCACACGCAGATTGCCGTGCACATATATGTGAGGGAATACAGACATCATCCCATCAGCACAGGTAGGCCACGCATGAAACAGCAGCTTACAAAAATGTTGCTAATAAGAGAGACACATGATGACATTAGGCACAAGGAATGCTTGAAACAGTGATGGTGCATAAATCATGTCAATGAACAGTCCCCACTTACCAAGGGGAAGTGTTGATCTGTAGCTGCACCCAAAGTACAATGTAGGCTCTGTCACATGTATGATGGCCATCTTCACATTACAGACTGCAGTGAGGCACCAACACCCGTCATACTCTGAAGGCAACTAGCCTCAGGGTGGCAGATTCCAATATACTCAGTTGTGTCATAGGTCCCTGGGCCAATAGGTAAGGCACATCAGTATACAACACATGCCATGGCTAAACAAATAATCACTTATCTACTGTGTGACACGTGGCTCATCCCTAATTGTCAGGGGGAGCTGTCAGAACCTAACACATTCACTTGGCAATGTGACAGGCAGGGATATGCCCTGTACTCACCCCCTTGTAGTTGCTATTCTGTCCTCAAATGCCCATCAAGGTCTGGGTAGGCCACTGCCAGAATGCAGGCCATTAGGTGGGTCATGGTCCACTGGGCACCCGGCCCATGTTGGGAGGACAGCCCCAGCTGGACCTCTGTGATTATCCAGGCTCAGCTTCTCAGGTCCTCCCACCTTTTCCTGCAGTGGGCGCTCCGCCGGCTGTGGACTCCCAGGGTCTGCACCTTCCAGGCGATGGCTCTTCGTAATGCTTTCTTTTGATGGGTGTTGACCTGCATGGAGGCAAAAGACAAATCAAGAGAATATTATCACAAGTTTCATCACAAATTATTGTCAGATACATGTCAGTAACATCAAGCTAGGATTTTACTATTTGTCAATACTCCCCAAGTGAGAAACACACAAGCCAATAAGTACAGGGACATAAATACAGAAATATATATTTCCATCTGCAGACTAACCCACTACCCTGCTCAGGGCCTACAATGACTAAGTAAGTACACTGACATCAGGTAGCCCATGCTCTAGCAACCTGTACTGTGATGTGAGCCCCATCTGCTTCTGAAGGATAAAGTCCTTAGGCATGAATGGACCAACACATTCACACTCTGTGAGAATAACTCACTGCATGCAGTCCCTAAAGGCAACTGCCAGAGTACAAACTCCAAAGTTACTCATGAGTAACAATCAAGGGGCTAGCATGATGGGTACAGAAAATGTCTTCCTGGTCCATGTGTGGACACAGGGACTAATAAATGCAGACTCATGTCACTTTAGGGGGTGGGGTGATGTGCTATGCACCTGTACCACAGAACACTCCTTTTGACATATGTGTCCATCCTACAGAGATTGCATCCAACAAACAAAGGCATGCATTGTACAGTTTCTGCTATGTGACCAAGCTACTGACTCACATATCATGGCCTCCCAGGAATCAACTTACTGTCTGCGCTGTGGGACTATCAGTTATGCAATATACATGTAAAGGACAAATATGCACATATAGACGAGATTAATGATTTACCTCTGTACCTATTCCCAATCTAGTCAAAGGACTAAGGCATTCTGGGCAGGTTTTGCCACCAGAGCCTCATATTGGCCACATTACAGGATCTGCTGGTGTACAGGGAGTGGGCACAGTGCCACAGTTGCTTAGCCACAGTGACTCTCCCATAGCCTAGACTAGGTCACATACTGGGAGATACATATGACAGGCCCTGGTCTCTGTAGGCTGAGCTGACAGAACCTACATGACACTCCATTCCAATCACTTCAATGCTTGACATTCAGATGGCCAACAGCAATTTGGCATGTGGTGTGTGTGGCAACCTGAAGGGAAGAGTGACTCATAACATGCCTTGCGTACAACAGTTTAGTAAGGTCAGATGTGGGTTTAAAGATCTGTGGTACTATACACATTGCTCACATGACTCTCAACTGACTCACACAATATTCATACACAGCTCATGCTGTCATGCACAAAAATGTTGTCTGAAATTTACAACAATCATGAGAAAGGAGATGTCAGTGGATGGCAGTAATCTCTCCTCGCCTAGTTATATGCATCCAACACACATTTGCTCCAGGACTCCAAAAACCTCACACAACACAGTGTGACTGAACCTAACATATGCACTGGCCACCAATATGTGCACATTGTCCATCCTATTGATGCCACACAGACTGCAAGAACATGCACAGGAGTAGTCAAACTGGCACACATGGGCACATTCAAGCCTTTGAGGAGGGAAAGGATGGTGAAGTACAGAGAAAATTGTGCACTTGAGGGACTTACCTGCTCCTCTGGTGAGCCATAGAGCTGTCCATACAGTGGTAAACCCCTGTAACTAGTATCTAGAGCTCCTCTGGAAAGAAGGCAGGGGCCCTATCACCAGCTGGACGTGACATGATTGCTCCCAGAGGTGGCACACAGCAGCTCAGGTCTTGGAGATCTTGCTGGCAGTAGTATCAGGAGTCAAGTGAGTGAATCTGCAGAATATAGCAGAGACACCCACCATGTACGCAGTCGTCCCTGCTGGCAAACACAGCCACTGGCCAGCGAACGCCACTGTCAACGTTAGCCTATGGCTGTATTCACTGCGGTTGCAACCACCTACCGCCATCACAACTTCCACCAGCACTCGTGGGTGGTTCATAATGTCCAATGGAGTAGGTTAGCCAGCTGCCATTTTGACCGCCTGAAATGCTGTATTGGGCTATATAAACTGCGTCACATGTGTGAAAATTGATTTTTGACCTCACAAACATGCTTATTCTGTCTTGTCATGTAGACCCTACTACTCAAACACCATTGTAGTATGTTGCAGGGCACAGATGGTATTTAACAGTGAGGCACAGTCCACCACCGCCAACAGTAATTTTGGAGGTAGGGATATTCAATCACATTTTGAGTGGCAATTGTGCTGCACATCATTAAGTTTGGTCTATCTACATGTTGTGACCACATGCGTGGAAAACTAAGGTAGCCACATGTGACCCTGGTGCTCTTTCCAGCTGTAATGTGTACTGGTTGCCATGTCTATCTATTCAGAAATGCCTTGCCAAATTATATCATTTACATTCATCATGTTACTGCTGTGGACACAATAACTAATATTAGAAATCATGTCTTGCCATACATAGGTACTAAGGGAGAGGGAGGATGCAACAGTCACCTGTCTACCATCCACTGCCAGACCTTCAGGCCATGGAAAAATAACACATCATCCTGCTCTACCGTTTGAATAGGCAAACAATAGTGGACTTATGTTGTTAATTGGAGCCAGATTTGATGCCAGCTATTAGTTATCCAACCAGGATACCACCCATTGTACAAGTTATGTCAGTATTGCACTTCCTAGCAACAGGGTTCTTCCAACATACAGTGGCCCTATCTGCTGCTATGTCCCTACCTATGTTCGGTCTGGTGCTGAAGAATGTCCTCTCAGCAATGTTGAATCACCTGGACAGCTATATCCAGTTTCCCCGACGTGAGAATTTAGCCCATGTGAAGGCTGACCTTTATGGTTTTGCATGCATCCCACATATGGTGGGGGCCATTGATGGCACACATGTTGGCTTTGTCCCACCAGAGGCCAATGAACAAGTATACCACAACAGAAAGAACTTCAATTCCATCAACGTGCAAGTTGTCTGTTTGGCGAATCTCTACGTTTCAAAGGTCTGTGCTCGTTATCCAGGTTCAGCCCATGATTCCTTCATAATGCAGAGCAGCACCATACCCTAGGTCGTGTCACAACTGTACCCAGAGAGGGCCTGGCTGGTTGGTAGGTCACATCTGTCCTGTTTTTCTGTGTGCAATGTCTGGTGCTACAATCATGAACTGAGTAACTCATTGTTGCACATATGTCCCATTACTTAACAGGAGACTCCACGTATCCAAACCATCCTTGGTTGTTGATACCAAGCAAGAATCCAATGATGCCAGGGAAAGTCCGCTTCAATGAGCCCCATGGAAGAACAAGGCGGGTAGTCGAGCAGGTTCTTAGGCCACTGAAAGCCAAATATAGGTGTCTAACAGGACTGGTGGAGCTCTTCCTCTACTCACCCGGAAAAGGGATCAGATCACTGTGGTATGCGGCATGCTCCACACCATTGCCCTGCAGAAGAATATCCCTGACATCCCAGAGGAGGGGGAGCCTGCAGTGCCACTGGGTGAACCCCCTGAAATGCCAAGTAAGGATGACAGGGGTGAAGAGGAAAAAGCTGACTTGCGGGAGGATCTTATCAACAGCTACTTTTCACGAGCGTAAGTATTTCATGTGATGTAATGACTATGACTATAAAATGAATTATAGTTTTGAGAACTTGTGTAATTGAATGTTTTAGCAACAACTAGAGAGCTGATACTCTGCAATATTCAGACAAAGGGTGCTTGAAGAGTTAGTCTTTGACATATCCACACCTAGATGATGCAGCTTTGTTTGTGTCAGTCTCATTGCAATGTAATATCATTTCCAGATGCTTGCTATGTGGTTTGTGTAATAGGTATGTTTTCGTCACAACTCCATCGTACCACCTCTGGGGAACGCTGTACATGGATCATCTGTAGCCTGAGAATCATCATTAAAACTCATCCAGAGTCCCTTTCTGGCTCCTACGTCCTTCCCATTTCGATATTGTTTGCTTCTGAAAACCGTCATTTGTTTCCATGGACTTCAAGACCCATAATGCATTTTAAAGTAGCCAATAAGCCTGGAATCTGCTGTCCATTGCTTCCTGTTTGAATAGTCCTGTTGTTCCTCTGTGCTGGATTCTCTCCTCCAGGACTTATGAGAGACTGGGATCGCACACACCTGTGATCAGTCATGTGCAACTCAGCCATGTGACTCCACCCTGGGCTTGCTGCTGCCTGAAACTGCTTATAAGCAGCCATTTGCCGAAACTCCATATTAGTGCATGGAAGTTTGTTCCTTGGTGTACTGGACTTCTTGTTTGTTTGTTTCCAAGTTCTGTCCCTGCATGCCCCAGCACTGTTTGCTGTGCCCTGTTACTGTGCAGCCTAGTACACATTTTCCCAGCCCTGTTTGCTGTGTCCTGTTCGTGTGCAGCCTGCTACAGATTTTTCATAGTCCTGTTTGCTGTGCCCTGTTCCTGTGCTGCCTGCTACAGATTTCTACAGCCCTGCTTCAATTTGCTTTTTCTTTAGTCTCACATTTCGTACTCTCTGTGCAGCCCTTGGGCTGCTCCCTTTCTAATGGTTCGTAGTTTGTTCCTTCTGTTCCTGATATTATTTTCCAATTACTTATTCCTTTTGTTACTACCTTAAGTCCTGTAACTTAACCTTTGTGTCTTAGATTTTGCCTAGTTTCCGTTCTCTTTCTCTATACAGTGTCAACTTCTCTTGAAGTTCAAGTCTCTAGCATGTTACAGTTTTCTAGAATAGATATGTAGTCATCAACTGCGAGCATGGCATTCACCTTTCACATTGGCTAAACACTTTTATTGTATGATCTGTATGTAACTGTATATGCTTTATCATTCAGGCCACAGTGCCTGTGCCACAACACTGACATATGTTTGAGACAGACCACCAGATGCACGGTCATTGGATAATGATGGGCGTGTGATCAGGGACGTTTGTGCTACCATCTGTCTGTATCTTGGATTATGTGATGTTAGATTACTTTGGTGTGAAAGGGGATAAGGCTCAAGCTGATGACATCATCCTCTTTAATGTTTGCCTATTCTAAAGGACAATGGGCCATATGTACGAACACTTTTTCCCATAGACACAGAATGGGTAAAAACCTTTGCTACATCTGGCCCAATGTCTGATAAAACCCTTCCTTCCGTGGTCTCGGGGGATATACCCTGGAATATGTACTTTGACTCCGTATGAGTCACACATTCTTGGGTCACAAAGGTCCAGACATATGGGCAGCCTATGTGCTGTACATTGGAATAAAATGCTTCTTGTGACCAGACACTTATACTGATGGGTTTGTGTTTAATGGTTGTAATCCTTCAAAGAACCATGTGTACCTGTGACATATCTCTCCTTGCACAAGTAGGTAATGTCTTCATTATATAGTTCACATGGTCTTACACCTCTATGTAGCAAAATATTGAAATTAAGCAAGCAGACAATGTGTTTATGATGGATGAATTTTACAGTGCTGATGTAGTAAATAAAATTTGGAGAGTAAAAAGTAATAAAGTGAAAGGTTCAGTCATGGTGAATGAAATCACTGGAGTAGATGCCACACCACTGGGAATCCAAAGTCCAGAGTACTCCTCCCATTGGAACTGGTGGGTAGATCAGGAACAGTCAAAAGAGTGAATGTTTGGCACACAAAGGAGTTCCTTTAGGAAAAGATCACTTGTAGGAGTGGTGGGTGTGTTGCCATCCGCATTGCCTGGATTCTTTGCCGGACATCCCTGCTTGCGTAGTGGGGGGGTGGGTGTCTGGGTCTGGTTCCTCTGGAAGGGCCTCCCTCCCAATGGCTGACACTGGTGAAGAAGGGCCTGGTGTTGATCCACCAAAGGAAGGGGTAGACTGGTGTTGTAGAGCCCTGCTCAGGTGGTGTCAATATATTTTATCACCCCTGTTAGGGAGGCCATGTTGGTATTGTGAGCCTCCCACTGTGCATGCATATCCCTATGGATGTTCCTCTGTAGTTGCTTTATTTCCTGGAACTCGGTCAAGACCTGGCCCTTCACGCCTTGGGACTCTCGATACACCCACAAGGTGTGGTTGGTGGTGTCCTGGCCAGGAGCAGCCTCAGTGGCCACACCCTGCTGGCCCACAGCATCCCTCCCAAGCACCCTAACTCCCTTAGCCCTGTGCCCTTACCACAGGATGCCCTCTCCCACTGGGTTCTGGACCCTCATTGTTGGACGTATTGCATTGCAACTCAGAATCCAGGACTTTGGGGCATGAGATGGTAGACAGTGTGCTTGGAACACAGGTTGGGGGACGAATGGTTGCCTTTGATGTAATAGTGCCTCCTGGAAGGTGCAGTCCGGTCACTCTCTCTGTACTACACACACTTGACAAATGGTATCCTCTCAGGTAAGTGAACTTTAATTGAGAGGTCATTAGTAGATAGATATGGGCAAGTGAACCTTGTTTTTGTGTTTGGAGTTAGGGACACAAGGCCTATTGACTTTTTGGATTCCAGTCACTCCCTCTACTCCCCACACCTCCACCATACAAATGCTATCCTCCCAGATCAGTAAAAATCATTTGAGAGTTAAGACACAAGGGCATTTGGGCAGAACACTGGGCTTGTGTTTGGAGTTGGAGAGACAGAGCCTCCTGACTTTGACAGCCATGACACTCCCTCTACTACATACACCTGATAAATGTCACCCCCCCCCCAGGTAAGTACACTTCATGTGTGATTTCCCAAACATGAGTCTTTGGAGAAGAGGACACTGAACTGGTGGTTGGAGTGATAGTAAGAGCGCCTCCTGGGAGTTGCAGTCATGTAACTCTATGTACTACACATACTACACAAATGGTTTCCTCCCAGATGAGTACACTTCAATTGAGAGTTAAGGCATAGGGGTCTGTAACCGTGTGGGTGTGGAGGAACCACTCCAGACTGCGTTATAGTCTTAAAAACAAAGGACTTTTATTGAAGATTTTGAATGTGGCGTAAAACAGGTAAGTTTGTTTCAGTCTTGAGTTGCTGGGTTTTTAGGTGGTGGGATGTTCTTGAGGTTTGGTCTTTACTCGTCTCTTTCTGTCTCTCTTGTTCACAGGTCATTTCCCGGGAAGCGCATGTGGAGAGAAGAGAATAATAGCTGTAAGTGACCGTGATACTGGTATCTCTTGTTTCTTTATAATGTCTTTGTGGTCCCTGTCTTACTGTTCTTGACAAGGTTACATTTCTCACATTAGCTCAGATTAGCACGTACTTTTCCTTCTGTTTCTTAATGATCTAATTCCTATTCTTTCTGTCTTTATACGTTTTCTTTCAGCGCTCAACCGTTCCTGTGCTCGGGTTTTGGCTGGACCCTTAAAAGTGACGGTGGTCTATGGTGCCGGAAGGTAAGTTTTTGTGTCTCTCCCTTGTCCTTATTCGTTTCTCTCTCTCTCCTTCCCTTTTCCCCAGTGCTCGTGCATTTATGTTTTCTCGGTGTTTGTCTGTCCCCCTCCCTTCTCCCAGTGTTACCTTTTTCCCCCCTTCCCCTCCCTTCTCACTCCACTCCTTTATCTCTTTTGTACTTGCACTCATTCAGGGACGTAGTCCCACGCACCTGAATGGCCACGCTTCTCCTGGAGCGTGGCGGGATGCTGCGTTTCGTCCTCCCGGTCGCCTGGAACAGGGTTGTCTGGCAATCGTCTTCCAGTTTCTCCTCCGGTACCCGGACGGTACCGCCGGTGGGCTCCGCTCCTCATCTTCCTCCTTCCAACCTCCGAACGCTGCAAGTGCTGACAGCGGCACATTTGACCTTCTGGCGTCCCGCCACTGCGGATCTACCAACCAATCACGGGCAGAGTGACCAGGAAGCTTTGGAGTAACAGGGGCAGAGTCAGCACAAGTGAGAGCCATGTGTGGGTGAACTGGTTCCAGCCCGTCACATACACTCCCCCTCGAGAGCGGCCTGTCGAGGCGCTCCAAAGCCGGATAACGTGAAAGGAAATCCGCGGCCACCATATGTTTGATCCGAAAGGAGAATGGCTGTAAGGAAAGGAACCAGCGGAGAACACGGGAGTTAGTGTCCTTATGATGGGCAAGCCAGGTCAGAGGAGCGTGATCAGTAATCAGGGTAAAAGTCCTGCCCGACAGGTAATATCTGAGAGGTTCAATCGCCCATTTAATCGCCAAACACTCCTTCTCTATAGCTGGATAATGGCATTCCCGCGGTAGAAGTTTCCTGCTGATGTACAACACTGGGTGGAGGGAATCATCATCCTGCGGTTGGGATAACACTTCCCCAAGCCCCACGTCGGAGGCATCAGTCAATAACACAAAAGGTTTACCAAAATCAGGACAACATAGCACAGGATCAGATGTGAGAGCGGTTTTTAGCTGATCAAAACTACGTACTGCAGTCACAGAGGGGGTCCAAGGGTGTTGGGACAGGAGTTTTTCAGCATATTAGTAAGAGGTTCCGCAATTGTGGAGAAATGAGGAATAAAGCGCCGTTAATAGCCAGTCAAACCCAGGAAAGCACTCATGTCCTTTTTTCTCTTGGGAAATTCCATTTTAAAGATGGCCTCTACTTTTTCTACTTGTGGGCTAATCCTACCGTTCCCCACAATATAGCCCAGATACTTGATACTAGTTTGTCCGAGTTTACATTTGTCAGGATTGGCGGTTAAGTGGGCCTTTGGTAGAGCATGCAATATGGTACCTAGATGTGTCATGTGCTCCTCCCAGGTCTTGCTATATATAACAATGTCATCGAGATAGGCAGCAGCATATTGCTGAAAAGGTCGTAGGATTTCGTCCATGAGCCTTTGGAAGGTGGCGGGGGCCCCATGGAACCTAAAAGGGAGGACAGTAAAGTGATATAATCCCGAAGGGGTAGCAAATGCTGTTTTTTCTTTGTCTTCCCTTCTTAAGGGTATCTGCCAATAAACCTTCGTGAGATCGAGGGTGGATAGGTATTTGGCTTGGCCTAATCTCTCAATCAGTTCATCGATTCTAGGCATGGGATAAGCATCAAAATAGGTTAAGTTGTTGACACCCCTATAATCTACACAAAACCGAGTACTGCCATCTGGCTTGGGTACCAATACGACTGGCGAGCACCAAGGGCTGGTTGACGGCTCTATGATACCCGCTGCCAACATGGTTTGGACTTCTTCTTCAATTATCTTTTGCTTTGCTTCAGGGATGCAGTATGGCCGCTGTCGTGAGACAGTATTTGTTTTCAAGCGGATGGAATGTTGGACTAGGGTGGTTCTACCCAGATATTTAGAAAAGACATCTTGATTGTGCTGTACTAAACGGGTTAGTTGGTTGTGATACCCTTTAGTAAGATCGGGATTGATCCATGGTTGTACCTGGTTGGACCGAACCTGGGGAGTTATCTTGGGATACGGGATGTCGTCAGTAATCTCGGAGTTGATAAAGTGAACAGAATTGTCTCCTGTGGGTTCTAGCCATTTCTTAAGTAGATTGATGTGATATATTTGCTCCCTACCACTTCCTTGGGGAATGGCCAGCTTATAGGTGGTGGGGTTGATCTGTGCTATCACTTCAAACGGTCCCTGCCATTTGGCCAATAACTTATTGTCATTGCTAGGGAGTAAGACTAGAGCTTTGTCTCCTACTGATAAGGTGCGAACAGTACTTCGGGTATCATATCTTTGCTTCTGCTTATCCTGTGCTTCCTGTAGGGCCGTATGGGCTTCTTCCCATACTGTATGAAGATTGTCTCTTAAATCCCTGGTGTAGGTTAAGAGGTCTTTTACTTCCTCTTCTGTGTCCTCCCACTGTTCTGCTAACATTTCTAACAGTGTGCGTGGCTGTCGGCCAAACAACATCTCAAAAGGACTATGGCCTAGGGATGCTTGTACATGGGTACGGATAGCATATAAAACCAATGGTAGTTTCTTTTCCCAGTCCTTCCCAGCTTCAGATATACTTTTTCTGAGTAAGGATTTAATGGTTTTGTTGTATCTTTCTACTAGCCCATCTGTTTGCGGATGATATACTGAGGTACGGATCTGTTTCACCCCCAGTAGTCGACATACTTCTGCCATTAATCTGGACATAAAAGGAGTCCCTTGGTCAGTCAATATCTCTTTTGGGAAACCCACCCTGGAAAAGAACTCTATCATAGCCTGAGAGATAGCTTTAGTGTGTATACTGGGAAGGGGTATGGCCTCGGGATATTGTGTAGCATAATCCACCAAGACTAACACATACTGTCTACCCCGAGTGGAAGGGGTAAGGGGACCGATAAGGTCCATTCCAACCCGGGTAAAAGGAATATCAATAATGGGAAGAGGTTGAAGGGGAACGGGTTTTTGTGGAGAGGGGATGTACAACTGGCATTTGGGACACTCAGAACAATGCTTACGTATCTCGCCATAAACCCCTGGCCAATAAAATCATCTAAGGACCGCTTCTTCTGTTTTCTCCCTTCCCAAGTGCCCTTCCCCATTATCCCCATGTGCTAGTTGCAACACTTGTTGACGGTGACTTCTAGGTACTACTAATTGTAGGTCATTTCCTCTTGTGGGCGTGGGATTTCTATATAGGAGATTATTACGAATCAAGAATCGGGGACCTACCCCTTGTGCTGTCCCGGACTCGGCCTGCTGCCATGCTTGTTTTAAGGTAGGATCCTCATTTTGATTTTGTCGGAAATCTCTGGTGATTGTGCAAACCTTCCCAATTCCAGTAGAACCGTCTTGGGATGGGCAGTTCTGTGTATAGGAACGTCGTTGCTCTCTTTTTTGTCTCCTGCTGAGGGCAATTCGTACCTGTTTGGGTTCCTCTGAGACCATTCCACTAGGTGCTTCCATCCACCAATTTCTCAGAAGGTGCTCTTGTCCGGCTTTCTCTAACAAGGAGGAAAAATCCTCATAATCTGTCCAGAGGATTATATCCTCATCGAGGATGGGGAGCAACCCTACCCAGAGGGTCTCACTCTGTTCTCTCCATTTCAACTGTATTGTCGCCATGGGGTAAAACCGTTGATCACCATGTACACAGGTAATGAGGACCTGAGCCTCTGTATCTTCCTGCCCTGGCAATACTAAATCGGCCCTGATCACGCTCTGGCTACATCCAGAATCGATTAGAGCCATCCTTTCTACTTCATTGATGATGAGAGGGAGGGTATATTTGGGTTTCTCCCCTCCAGCCCAGAATACTCTTCCCTTGGACAGGCCTATCTCCATGGGCTCCTCTATGTCTTTTTTTTTAGGGCAATGCCGGGCAATATGGCCCCACTCTGAACAGTGAAAACACTGGGGACCATGGCTTGTGTATCCAGAGGGACCCGGACCAGCTGGTTGTGATCGGTCAGTTCCGGGATTCCCTACAGGCCGCGGCAGATGCATTCTAGGTATGGCCGGTCGGGCCGGAGGTGGAGGGGCCCGACTAACGGTAGCCCGGAAGTCCAAGCCTCTATGATAAGCGCAGGCAAGCTCTATGGCTGTTTCATTCGTGAGTCCAGGATGTTGTCGTACCCAGTTCCGGGTGGTAGGTGGTAGAGCATCTAAGTACTGTTCCAAGACTATGATGTCAAACATGTCTTCTCTTGTGTTCTCTGTGGGATGTAACCACCTCCCGGCTGCATGTTGGACTCAATAATATAAGGTATGGGGGTTCTCCTGATGCTGCCATTTCATTTGTCTAAACCTGGTGTGATAACTCTCACTATCCAAACCTACTCTTTCTAAAATGGTTTTCTTAAGGTCTTTGTATGGAAGAGTACCACTCGGGTTAATAGCTTGATATGTTGTTTGTAAATGGCCGGTGAGTTGGGGGGCAATATACTGACCCCATTTATCCTCTGGCCAGTTAGCAGTGCTGGCCACCCTTTCAAAGTTTGTGAAGAAAGAGTCGGGGTCTTCCTGCTCCTGATATCGTTGCAACACACTACTCGGTACTATGGGGTGTACTTTTGTATGAGCGATGGTATTGGTAAGTTTACCCAATGCTGTCTCATGTACCAGTTGGTTATTGGCCATAATCGTTGCCTGACTCTTAAGGGCTGTTTGTAGCGCCTCTCGTTCCGCTTTGGCTTCTTTCATTTGTTGTTCCCACATTAACTGGAGATGCTGTTGCCCTTCTGCCAACTGAGCGATTACGTCTGCCATTGTTGCCTTTTCTTCCATGGTGGCGGTGTTTCCACAAATCCCACTTCTGACACCACTTGTAACCGTGTGGGTGTGGAGGAACCACTCCAGATTGCGTTATAGTCTTAAAAACAAAGGAATTTTATTGAAGATTTTGAATGTGGCGTAAAACAGGTAAGTTTGTTTCAGTCTTGAGTTGCTGGGTTTTTAGGTGGTGGGATGTTCTTGAGGTTTGGTCTTTACTTGTCTCTTTCTGTCTCTCTTGTTCACAGGTCGTTCCCCGGGAAGCGCATGTGGAGAGAAGAGAATAATAGCTGTAAGTGACCGTGATACTGGTATCTCTTGTTTCTTTATAATGTCTTTGTGGTCCCTGTCTTACTGTTCTTGACAAGGTTACATTTCTCACATTAGCTCAGATTATCACGTACTTTTCCTTCTGTTTCTTAATGGTCTAATTCCTATTCTTTCTGTCTTTATACGTTTTCTTTCAGCGCTCAACCGTTCCTGTGCTCGGGTTTTGGCTGGACCCTTAAAGGTGACGGTGGTCTATGGTGCCTGAAGGTAAGTTTTTGTGTCTCTCCCTTGTCCTTATTCGTTTCTCTCTCTCTCTCCTTCCCTTTTCCCCAGTGCTCATGCATTTATGTTTTCTCTGTGTTTGTCCGTCCCCCTCCCTTCTCCCCGTGTTACCTTTTCCCCCCCTTCCCCCTCCCTTCTCACTCCACTCCTTTATCTCTTTTGTACTTGCACTCATTCAGGGACGTAGTCCTACGCACCTGAATGGCCACGCTTCTCCTGGAGCGTGGCGGGATGCTGCGTTTCGTCCTCTCGGTCGCCTGGAACAGGGTTGTCCGGCAATCGTCTTCCGGTTTCTCCTCCGGTACCCGGACGGTACCGCCGGTGCTGTTTCACAGGTGGGCTCCACTCCTCGTCTTCCTCCTTCCAACCTCCGAACGCTGCAAGTGCTGACAGTGGCACATTTGACCTTCTGGCGTCCCGCCACTGCGGATCTACCGACCAATCACGGGCAGAGTGACCAGGAAGCTTCGGAGTAACAGGAGCAGAGTCAGCACAAGTGAGAGCCATGTGCGGGCGAACTGATTCCAGCCCGTCACATGGTCCTTGGATAAAAGAACACTGTGCTGGTGTTTGGAGTTACAGATACAGGGCCTGTTGGGAGTTGCAGTCAGATCACTCCCTCTACTAGACACACTATACAAATCGTATCCTCCCAGGTGAGTAAACATCAACTGAGAGATACCAAACAAGGATATTTGGACAAGTGAACAGTGGTCTGGTGGTTGTAGTTTGAGAAACAGTGCCTCCTGGGAGTTGCAGTAAGATCACTCTCAATACTCCCCAGTACTTGACAACTTGTATCCCCCCGGGTGAGTAAATTTAATTTGGGAGTGACTTCCCAAACAAGGGTCTTTGGACAAGAGAACACTGTGCTGGTGTTTGGAGTTACAGAAACAGGGCCTCCTGGGAGTTGCAGCAATGTAGCTCCCTGTACTACACACACTATACAAATATCATCCTCCCATGTGAGTACACTTCAATTGAGAGTTAAGACTCAGGGGTCCTCGGATAAGAGAACACTGTGCTGGTGTTTGGAGTTACAGATGCAGTGCCTGCTGTGAGTTACAGTCATGTAACTCCCTGTACTACATACACTATACAAATGTTATTCTCCCTGGTAAGTCCACTTCAATTGAGAGTTCACAAACAATGGTATTTGGACAAGAGAACAATGGGCTGATGGTTGGTTTTACAGACAGGGGGCCTTCCTGGCTTTACTAGTCAGGTCACTCTCTAGACTTCCCACATTTGACAAATAATATCCTCCCAGCTGAGTTAACTTAAATTGTGAGTTGGCAGACAGTGGTCTTTGGGTAAATGACCACTGTTCTGGTATTTGGAGTTGCTGAAACAGTGCCTCCTGTGAGTTGCAGTCAGGTCACTCTCTCTAGTATCCACACTTGCCCACTGTTCTACCCCCAGGTGAGTACACTTCAATTGAGAGTTCACTAACAAATGTATTGTAGCATGTGACCACTGTGTTAGTGTTTGTGGTTACAGGAATAGTGCCTACTAGGAGTTGAAGTTCAGTCACTCTCTCTGCTTCCCACACTTGACAAATGGTATGTCCAAGGTCAGTGAAGTTCATTTATGTTTGCCAAATAGGGGTATGTGGACAAATGACCACTGGTCTGGTGTTTGGAGATGTAGAAAAGTGCCTGCTGGGAGTTGTAGTCACGTCAGATTCAATTCTACATTGCCAAATAGAGGTCTTTGGACTGTGGACACTACGCTGGTGAATGGAATGACAGTAACAGTGGCAAAAGGTGAGCTCTGGGCATGCATTGTGCATTTTGGTGACGTTTTTGTGTTGTGACTTACCAGATTCCACTCCCCCACGTATTCCTGTCAAGCCCTCACAATGGTCAAGACCTTCCTCCGGGAAAAAGACATAATGGTGCACTGGGAGGGCCACCACCAATTTTCTTGGCCTGCAGCTGGTGCTTGGAGAACAGGGAAAGGACCTTGCCCCTGAGGTCAATCCACCTCTTCCTAAAGTCCTCCTTTGTGCACAGGGTGGTGCCTACAGCATTAACTCCATCAATGGTCTTGTCCCTCATTTCCACTTTGCTACTGAGAGGGGTATGCTAGACTTGTGCTTCCAACAATTGTAGCTCTATTCTTATGATTTCATCCACCATGACTCTTAACTAAGCCTCAGAAAAACAGGGATGTGACAGTGGCTTATTAAAGAGGGGAAGTGCAAAAAGGTGTAACTGGACAAAAGTGTGTGCAGGGTGTTCGATGGGATGGTAAAAAAAAATAAAAGTGTGCCTATGCAGTGTTTTGGAAATAATGTGTTCTGGCTTCAGTGTTTGGCGTTGATAATGCAGAGGATTGTGGTGCGTGAAGGGGTGTGTTTTTATAGTGTCCTTTGCAGGTGTGTCCAGTGTGGCAGTGTATGTCAGCTGTGTTGTTTTCAAATTCATCCAATGTGCAGTTGTGTATCACTTCAGTGACCACAGACGCCGTGGTTCGGACTGCCATTGGCTGACCACCATGAGGGTCGTTCATGGCGACTATGTGCCTGTAATACAGTCAGTGGTTGGTCGCGGTGCTTTCGGCGCTGGAGGTCAGATCACCTATTTCCAGGCCTCCGTGCTGCTGCCAGTCTGCCTTTTTTGGTTGGCGGCCCTGCCTGTATAACTCATAATAGATCAGACTGAGGACTGCCAATATAGTGGTCTTTTCAGGACCGGCAACATGGGGGCCTAGTGGTCTGACTGCCAAACTAGTAATGAGGCCCTAGGTCCTAAATATAGCTACTCTTCAGTATATATATATATATATATATATATATATATATATATATATATATATATAGAGAGAGAGAGAGAGAGAGATAATACATTCACTTAAAAAACCCAAAGGTTACGTGGACATTATAATTAGGCTCAGATTTTAAACGTACAAAACCATAGAAATGTTATAGTTAGAGTTATCTGAAGTACCTATAATTCATGCCCTAAGGTAACTAGAACTAGCACCCCGCCATGCTCAGTTTTTTCATCAAAAATTTAATGTGTATGTATATATGTGTGTGTGTGTGTATATATATATATATGTGTATTTTTTCATCAAAGATTATATGAATATATATGTGTATTTGGACATTTACAAAAATATTTTATAAACTTAGCAACAAATAAAATAAACAAATACTATAAAATTATAGACAAATAGTAATAATAAGTATAATCAAACCCTATTATAAATGTTTTTTGAGTCTGGGAAGAATACATACACTATTCCCTTTCCAGTTCATGCAACAGTAGAGAAAGTGTAGAACTTCAGAGGGGTTAAATATAATATTCCCACTTCAAGCAGTATAACAGTAGGGAAGCCGTTGGACTTCAAAGGGGTAGGGTTTACTACTCCCATGTTATTCTATGTAACAGTAGGGAAAGCATTGGACTTCGAAGGGATAAGATTTACTATTCCCATTCCAGTGTGTGCAACAGTAGGGAAAGCTTTGGGCTTTGGAGGAGTTAATTTACTATTGCCACTCCAGTCTAAGCAACAGTAGAGAATGGACTTCCAACAATAAGCAAAATGTTGGAATTCGGACAGGTTAACTTTACTATTCACACTCCAGTCTGTGCAACATTAGAGAAAGCTTTGGACTTTGGAGGGGTAAGATTACTTTAAACACATTACATATTTGAATAATCCTATTAATTTAGAAGCAAATATAAAACTCTAAGTATAAATATTATTAGTTAAAATATATATAAACATTTAAAAAATAAACCAGAATCATCCAGTTTACAAAGTTTATACACACTGCAATACTTTTCAATTAAAAATAATTAATTTTAAATTATTACTTAAGTAACATCCCATCCTATGCCTGTAGAAGCCAGCAACCCACACCTGAAATATAACATAAATAAATAAGCATAACACGGTTTAGATAACTGATGAACAATTTCATAGTTAATTAACAATTAATAGTAAATTGTTAATTAAATATAACTTAATTAGCTTCCCACCCTGCAACCCCCAACAGCCCACACCTAAAATAGAACTAAAATATATAATTATTACACAGTTTAAATGATTATTCATAGATTAAATATTTAATTAAACATTAATTATTATTGATTTAGTTTACTTCCCACATTGCACTGTTACAAACCTAGCAACCCCCAACAAAAATATAATTAAAATAAATCAAATATTACATAATGTACATAATTAATAATCAATTAAATAATTAATAACACATTATTAACTGTTAATTATTACTTAATTACCTTCCCATCCTATACCCCTACAAACCCTATGCACCTAAAATATCACTAAAATGGTGGGTATTACACAATTTACATGAATAATAATCAATTAAATATTTAATACAAAATTATAAATTCATTGCTAAGTCATTATTTTCTAATTAACATCCCACCCTATACCCCTACATACGTAGCAGCTCGCACCTAAAATATAAGTATAATCAATCAATATTGCATACTATGTATAATGAATATCAATCACATACTTAAAAATTATTAATCAATTCATAATTAATTACTTAATCAACTTCCCACCCAATTCCCCTACAAACTCAACAACTTGTTAAGACACTAAATTACTATTAAAAATTAAAATATTCTACATCACTTACGATTACAAACTATACTAAAAAAAATTAATAACAATTATACAAACAATGCTAACACATAGAAATAATGTGTAAACCAAAACACATTAAATTAATTGAAAAATGATTTTCTTTACAACTATATTATTGAAAACAATATTTACAATAACATAATTTTTAACAATGGTATTACTTACCTGAAAATTATATTCTTGACAATGATATTTCTGCATCACTATATTTTTGCATCACAATTTTGTTTTTATATTTCTGTATTCCAATATATATAACTTGATATTTTGTCCAAATAGCAAGATTTATCAAGGGGCTCCCTCACTTTGCCCTCAATGCCACTTCGTTGATGCAGACCTCCCTCATGTACTATGGTTGTGTGGGGTGCTAACCAGTTATTGGACTGAAATCATTACTATACTTTACCAAGTGAGAGAGTTGCTTAGATAATTCTTTAGATGAGTTTTTGTTAGGACTTTACTCTCACTCACACTCAGACAGAGCCTTGACTAAAGTCTTGGACCTGACCTTACTATTGGGGAGGGGTTATATTACTTTGAGGTAGAAAAACCCTGCAGCACTGACAATACAGTTCTGGGGCCAGAAGACTGCCACCTGGTTGATTTCTGAAAGTGTCCACCTTCACAAGAAAGAGAGGGCAGGCTTATGTAAACATCCCATCGCTCAGAATTTAGAACCAGTGGCTGAGACATTCTTTGATACTCTTAAAGATGATACGTCTCTTCCCCTGAGCGTCCCAATATAGTCACACTATCTTATTGGCTCTTTACCCTAATGGAGACAAATAAACCAGGTATGGTTATAGCTAATATTTCAGGCAGAGTAGCTTTCATCCAAGCTTGACTGTTTGACTTGGCAGAGAACTAGGCAATTACACATCTAATGAAGGGGTTGCCTGTTCATATACACAAACCTAGAAGGAACAAGTCTGACTGGAGGTGGATGGGCTTGGGTATTACCACAAGTGGGGTGGATGGGAGCTTAACTTGGAATATTATGTTACTGAATTCTTATTTTTTTGTTATTTCTTTGAAAACACTTTTTATGGAGCATTAGAATGTCTTTTATTTCTATGTTTGATGAATATTTGAAAGGAAGTACCCAAGAGTGGAGGGTAACTTCCTGTTTGAGAAAGGCTAGTATGCTGAAACACATCACAATCCATGTTGAGCACTCCCTGAAGTGCCGACTTCTTTGTACGCACAGGAAGTGGTGTGCTGTAGTATTATGAAATTGATATACATACACATATATTCACTGAAAAAAACACAGAGATTACAGGGATGTTATAGCCAAGAAATAGAATTTAAAAAGCCTTAGAAATTCATTGGAAAAAACTGAAGGTTACAGGGACGTTATAGTTAGGCTCAGATTTTGCATGCACACAACCATAGCAATTCAGCAGTTATAGTTCATGAGCTCACTATAACATATACCCCGGCAAATCACTGCATATGGCCTCACATATTTCTTTACTCATGACATGGTCAGTAACATCACTGATAACATTTCAAATGAAATCACTGATGACATCATCCAGTGAGTGTGTTTCATAAATGTTTCTGAGACGTGAAGATATATACTAATAAACTTCATAAGTGAAATTAGTATTCTTTTTGTGCTACTGAGTGATACTATTTGTAATATATGTCATCTGATCTATAATCCTGTTTTTAAAGCAGTTGTGCTATTTATCAGTGAACTAGCCTCTACACTGACACATATCCCCTGCCGATGTATTTGTATTGTAGTGCTTTGTGACAGTCTAAGCTGTTGAGACTTCACTCCACAGTGATGGCTAAGCATTGTTCTGTGTTATGACATACTGACCAGTTTCCTTAGACTTCTCTCCTTTGTGATGAATGATGACTAGTAGATTTGAATAAATTCATGTGTTTACTAAGATGTTTCTTTAGGGTGATGGCTCAGTGTAGTAGACATTTACAACAACCTGATCTCTCTGCTCACACCTTTCTGCAGCATATAGAATAATTTTATTAGTGGTTTGTGACACAGTGGCCTGCCCGCTAAGATGTCTCTACTGGTTGGCTGTTGCAGTGGTTTGTGTAAATCTGATAATTTCACTAAAACGTCTTTCCAGGTTCATGAATGGTGTTGTGGTCTCCAATAGACTAGCCTTTCAGGTAAGACATTTCACTTGGTCATTAGTGCTTCGAGTAGTGGTTCATAAGAGACAATCAATCAATCATGGATTTATAGTGAATGTAGTATTAGTGAATTATTTTTTAAAATGTGACTGGTATTTTATGAAATATATTGAAGTTTACTTTGCTGTATGATGTCATCAGTGATATAATTTGGAGATGTCATCAGTAATATCTTCAGTGACGTCAGTGGCCTTGTCATGAGTGATGAAATATGTGATAACATGTGGTCATTAGCAGTGCATAGTGGCGCATAAGTGATACTTAGCTCAGGTAACTATAACTGCTGAATTTCTATGGTTTTGTGTGTGTAAAATCTGATCTTAACTATAATGTCCCTGGAACCTTTGTTATTTTCAGTGAATAGCTAAGATATTTTTTCATTCGGTTTTCTAATTATAACGTCTCTGTAACCTTTTTTTTCAGTGAATTTCTAACTTTTTTCAATTCTGTTTCCTAACTATAACCACCTTGTAACCTTTGTTTTTGCCAGTGAATTTGTAAGGGTTTTTTAGTTCTATTTGCAAACTAGAAGGTCTTTCAAACCTTTGGTATTTAAGTGAATTTCTATGTTTTTAAATGCTATTTCCTTACTATAACGTCCCTGTAACCTTTGCTTTTTTTTAGAATTTCACCGTCTTTTTGTTTAATATAAATTGTATTACAATTCCACCCATAAGTTCAGTTTAGTAATACACACTTTCACAAGTTTATGAATACATTTATTCTTATCATACATTTTAAAAGTAACAGTTAACAAATCAAGGTAAGATAACGTTTGTAGCCTTTCAATAAAATCAATACACACAATTTTTCCTCTTTTTTAAAATTAATTTTATGGATCCGCATATCCCCTGTGAATTTTAGAAGACAGCCCATATGAGCACTCTGTGTTTACTAGTTCCTGTGACGAAATCACACAGCATCTGTGAATCTGATAACATGTTAAAAGAAAATATAAATATCACATACAGGCCACACAAATTTTTATATTTATCACGTGGAAACTATATACATACAGACATTTTTACAAGCATATCCGTGTTTCTGTTAGGGTTTGTGCACAGCAAAGAGCATGTCCCCTCTCACTGCACTAGTGGGTTCTGTAATAGCTCCCTTTTAAACTTACTATTGAAAGCCTTTCTTGTTATCTCACCTTCCCCCTCCCCCCCTAGGCTTCTGTGTATGTTTTTTAATGTGCTGTTTTGTTTACACATTGGGCCTTGCTTTTACCAAGGCTTCTTTAAAACACTCCTCTCTAGGCCATGTGTTAATTTAACTCATTTACATAATAACACCCAGCTCTGCACACCTTTCAAGAACATGTGCAGCATGTGAGGACCACACAAAGCCCTGTCTATAAAAGGCAGCCCCCGAGCCTCACCCAGTGCTTGTGCTCGTCTACCTCCTGCTTACCTGAGGACAGATCCCTCGGCGCTGGCACTCCTGCTCTCTACAGACTTTCATTGGCTTCAATGGGCGCAGCTGCTGGCTCTTCCTTCTTCCGGTTTCCGGTTCCTCCTTGCCTTAGCCTCTCTCCTACAAGCAACCTGCAAAAGAGAAAGAAGACAAGGTTAGACTGATCAGTATCTCTTGCCAGCAACAAGTAAGTGCAAAACTTTTATTACCTGAAAGAACTTTGACAACAATTTCTGGATTCGTGTATAGACAATTTGAAACAAGATACCTTCCACAAACATTGTGATTCAAACTCTTTGTTACAAGAATACTTTGCGGAACTTTGTGAAGCAAACATTTTTTTTTTTTATGGAACTTTTAGGAATCGAACCGTGGAAACCATTAACAGCAAGGCAAACAGTAAATCAAGGACTTGCACAAATTACATGCTGTATTTTGACGTAAAAGTACAGTATTTGTTTTATAAAAGATTCTGGAAATATGGGAAAAGTGAGTCTGCTATTGGGAATTTAGGCTTTAGTTATATTAAGATGAATGTTTGATATTGGTAATTCTGATAACAGTATTTGTTTAATGTTTTAGAAGCTTTAGAGTAATAGAAAGCACATCCCAGAGCAGTAACACATTCCAAACCTGGAAACTAGAGACCAGGATCCAAGAGGTACTTTTAGAAGAAAATTTCTAATAAATAAAGGGATAGTCAGGAACCCAGTTAGGAATAGGTTGTACTTATCTGTTCTTTGTTTATGTTTCATTAGGCACCAGTTTCTACAAAAGTCAGAGAGGGCCGCAGATTTGTGCAGCACTTCAACAGTGGAAACGCAAGAACGGTGTTGTCTCTTTATTTTATTTTATCCCCTTCCCCCCTTCCCTTGAGCTTCTGTTCTTAGTGCACTGTTTTAAAAACTAGTGTGCTGGAACAAGCAGTTTCAGGGTGGGGTCGGATTGTCTTCAACCTCCATCAGAACTGAACAAGGACTCAGGTGAGCTGGGCTTTGACAGAAGCACAAGCCTTAAAAAAAAAAAAAAATTCAGTTCTGGTGGACGATGAATATCGGGGAAGAAATAGAGGGCATTGACGTCACGGATATGGCGCAGGCCCTAAATGAGGACTTGGCTCATAATGAATCAGGGTCTGGCATCTTGCAACATATGCAAGAGGAAATAGAGAGATTAAAGATGGAGAATACCTCTTTAAAACAGGATTTAAGCAGGTATAAATTTAGGGTATCTCAGTGGAACACAGCTTTTACGCCTTTGTTTAAAACCTCCTCAGAGACAGGGGCGCCATCAAAACATACAACTTTGCCTCCCCCAGTTGAGGTCACTGTTAATGTTCCTAATGCTGTGCCCTTAGCAGCACCTGAACGTTTTCATGGAGATAGTAACAAATTCCATGTTTTTATCAATCAATGTCAATTACACTTTGTTTGTAAGCAACAACAGTTCCCTACTGATGCTACGAAAGTGGCATTCGTCTTGTCTTATTTGGGTGGCACAGCAGCCAATTGGTCAATTCCTTTCGTGGAGAGAGATGATCCCATCCTCCATAATTGGAATCAATTTAAACGTACAATGACCAGCCTTTTTGCAAAACACACTTTCATGCAGGCAAGTGATAATGAGCTTTTAAATCTTAAACAAGGTAACAAGGATTTATTGACCTATCTCACTAGTTTTAATCGTTTACTCACCGAGACACAGTGGCCAGAAGAAAAGCGTGTCTCCCTTTTCTATAAAGGTTTGAAAGACGAGTTAAAAGACGCGCTGGCTCATATCGTTGATTTGCCAGAAGACTATTCGGACTTTGTAGATTTAGTTGTGAAATTAGAACATAGACTAGGAGAAAGAAAGGGAGATAAATACAAACTGGAATCACGGTTAACTTTTATTAGACACGAGAAGAAAGACCCAGATAATAAACTCCCTGAACCTGAGCCTATGCAAATAGGGACACTCAGAGGTCCACTCACATCAGAGGAAAAAGAAAGAAGGAGAAAACTTCAATTATGTTTATATTGTGGAAGGGCAGGTCACTTTGCCAGAGAATGTCCAGTAAAGCCTAAAAATCCACGAAAGGGTGCTGTTTCCTCCACCTCCTCAACTGAATCGGGAAACGATTAAGCTCGAGAAGGGGAGAGGTTACTTGTTCGAGAAAACATCTTAATCAAACCTCTAATGCGGCAGCCTTCATGGTACCGCACATACCTAGACATTTCATAATTCAGGTCGTTTTAATTGTTACTACCCAAGTGAGGCATTCTCTCCCTGTCCTACTGGACTCAGGCGCGACAGGAAATTTTGTGGATAATAAGTTAGCTGAAAACTTAGGACTTCCTATGTGCCTAAAGCCTTGTTCAGAAGCAGTATGTGCAGTGGATGGGTCAGAATTGACCTCTGGATTAATCACAAAACAAACAAGTCCACTTGTTATGGTCTGTCAGAACGGGCACACAGAGGTGATTAGCTTTGATCTGATAGATACTCCTAATTTTGGTTTGATTCTCGGGGTACCCTGGTTAACAACTCATAACCCAAAAATTGATTGGGTGAATAGAACTGTTACTTTGGATTCCTCTTTCTGTAGAACCAATTGCTATCAAGAAGCAGGTACAGAACAGAGCACAGTATTACACTGTGCTAGTGTTACACAAGATGAACCAAGTCTCCCTCCTGAATATTCTGACTTTAAAGACGTCTTTGATCCAGTAAAGGCTAGTGTGCTGCCCCCACATAGGTCTTATGACTGTTGTATAGATCTTATCCCAGGGGCCCCTTTACCTAATAACAGAGTATATGCTTTGACCGACGAAGAAACCAAATACTTAAGAACCTACCTAGATGACCTACTACAGTCTGGGTTCATCCGTCATTCCACATCTCCGGTGTCATCTCCACTCTTTTTTATCCCGAAGCCGGATAAATCCCTGCGCGCGTGTATCGATTATAGAGGACTAAATAAGGCTACAATAAAGAATAAATATCCTCTTCCTCTAATACCTGTGTTGTTGGATCAATTAAGACATTCTACTGTATACACTAAACTAGATCTGCGGGGAGCTTACCACATGGTCCGAGTAAAAGAGGGGGATGAGTGGAAGACAGCTTTCAAGACAAAGTTTGGTTTATTTGAGGACACAGTAATGCCCTTTGGGTTATGTAATGCCCCTGCGGCCTTTCAGTTCTTTATAAATGAGGTCCTACACGAATTCCTGGACGTTTGTGTCATAGTATACATAGACGACATCCTCATTTACTCTAAGAACTCAGAAGAACATACCCAACATGTTCGTGCAGTATTATCAAAGTTAAAAGAAAATCATCTTTTTGCTAAGTTAGAAAAGTGTACTTTTAATGTCAGCAAGGTGGACTTTTTAGGATACTGCCTGTCACCTCAAGGAATAACTATGGATGTAAAGAAAATCAGTGCTATTGCTGATTGGCCAGAACCATCCTCTGTAAAAGATATTCAGAAATTTCTGGGTTTCGCCAATTTTTATAGGAGGTTTATTGCACATTTTGCAGACATTGCGGCCCCAATAACTACCTTGTTGCGGAAAGGGCAACGATTTCTTTGGACTGATGAGGCGGCACACGCCTTTCAACTCCTAAAACAAAAGTTCACTTCAGCCCCAATTCTGAAACATCCTGATCCTGACTTGCCTTTTTTTGTTGAAGCGGATGCTTCACAAGTAGCTTTAGGAGGAGTTCTCTCTCAACGAGATGCAGTAGATGGCCAGTTACATCCTATAGCCTTCTATTCCAAAAAGTTATTACCAGCTGAACAAAATTACACTGTGGCAGAAAGGGAACTACTAGCTATCAAAGTAGCCTTTTCAGAATGGAGGCACCATTTAATGGGAGCCAAGTACCCAGTTACAATCTTTTCTGACCATAGGAACCTACAGTTTTTTGGATCACTTAAAGCACTAACACCACGTCAGATGCGCTGGTTAATTTTTTTTAGCACATTTGACTTTGTAATAACCTATAGACCAGGTGCACAACAAATTCAATCTGATGTGTTATCTAGATACGGACATACTTCAGACATGAAACAAGATAAAATAGGAGAACCCATTATTCCTCCCCAAAAGTTTTTGGCACCAGTACAACAGAAGGATTTCATCAAAGATCTATATAATGCACACATGCAAATAGCACCTCAGGATTGGTTAAAGGATTCCCATAACACAATACAACGAGGTTTATTGTATCACGACAACATGCTGTTAGTGCCCACCTCTGAATTACAAACACAGGTGATAATTTGGCATCACGCCTCACCGTTGGCAGGTCATCCTGGTTGGGTAAAAACCCTGGAAAATGTGCAAAAACACTTTTGGTGGGACACTATAAGAAGGACATTAAGCAATTTGTCACTACCTGTCCAATTTGTGCAAGACATAAATCTTCTCATAAGGCCCCTGACGGCTTGTTAATACCAATGCCAACACCCAAACAACCTTGGCACACTGTGAGCGTAGACTTTATTGTAGGTTTACCACCTGTAAAATCTTTCACAACAGTGTTGGTTATAGTGGATGTTTTATCTAAAATGGCACATTTTGTACCATTACGGAAATTACCCACGGCGGCAGAATTTGCCGATATTTTTATAAGGGAAATTGTGCGTTTACATGGTTTGCCAAGCAAAGTGGTGTCAGACCGAGGGAGCCAGTTCAACTCTAAATTTTGGCAAAAATTATGTAAAAAACTGAAAATAGATGTGGCATTATCCACTGCTTTCCACCCAGAGACAGATGGACAGACTGAACGACTGAACCAAATCTTACTTCAAACGCTACGTTGTTTATTGGCTGATTATTCTAGTGAATGGTTGGAAGCTCTCCCTGTAGCGGAGTTTGTTTATAATAATACTGAGCATTCAGCTCTACTTTGCTCACCATTCTATTTCTTGCAGGGGTATCATCCAAGAGCTATACCCATTTTGTTCGAAGATTCTCTGTTACCTACAGTAACGGATAGACTAACGAGGTTAGGTGACATACAAGACAAAGCCAGGAAACATTTATTAAAGTACAAGGAAAGCATGAAAAGACAAGCAGACAAACACAGATCTGAGGCCCCAATGTATAAAATCGGTGACAAGGTATGGCTCTCCACAAAGAACCTAAACATAGAGGGATCCCGAAAGCTGCAACCACGTTTCATTGGACCCTTTAGTATAACTGCCATAGTAAACCCGGTAACAGTAAAATTAGATTTACCAAAAGAATATCCAGTACATACTACATTCCATGTGTCCTTGCTTAAGCCGTACAATCCAAAAACCCGACCTGAACCACCACCTCCACCCATACCAATTAAGGGAAATCTAGAATATGAAGTGAAAAGCATAAAAGACTCAAAAAGAATTAGTGGACGTCTGTTTTATTTAGTAGAATGGAAAGGATATGATGAATCTGAGAATTCATGGGAACCAGCATCATATGTACATGCCCCACAGCTGATTAGACGGTTTTATTTTAAAAATCCAGGAAAACCCCGTCCTGTAGGAGGGCCTTTGAGGGGGGCAACTGTTAGGGTTTGTGCACAGCAAAGAGCATGTCCCCTCTCACTGCACTAGTGGGTTCTGTAATAGCTCCCTTTTAAACTTACTATTGAAAGCCTTTCTTGTTATCTCACCTTACCCCCCCCCCCAGGCATCTGTGTATGTTGTTTAATGTGCTGTTTTGTTTACACATTGGGCCTTGCTTTTACCAAGGCTTCTTTAAAACACTCCTCTCTAGGCCATGTGTTAATTTAACTCATTTACATAATAACACCCAGCTCTGCACACCTTTCAAGAACATGTGCAGCATGTGAGGACCACACCCAGCCCTGTCTATAAAAGGCAGCCCCCGAGCCTCACCCAGTGCTTGTGCTCGTCTACCTCCCGCTTACCTGAGGACAGATCCCTCGGCGCTGGCACTCCTGCTCTCTACAGACTTTCATTGGCTTCAATGGGCGCAGCTGCTGGCTCTTCCTTCTTCCGGTTTCCGGTTCCTCCTTGCCTTAGCCTCTCTCCTACAAGCAACCTGCAAAAGAGAAAGAAGACAAGGTTAGACTGATCAGTATCTCTTGCCAGCAACAAGTAAGTGCAAAACTTTTATTACCTGAAAGAACTTTGACAACAATTTCAGGATTCGTGTATAGACAATTTGAAACAAGATACCTTCCACGAACATTGTGATTCAAACTCTTTGTTACAAGAATACTTTGCGGAACTTTGTGAAGCAAACATTTTTTTTTTTTATGGAACTTTTAAGAATCGAACCGTGGAAACCATTAACAGCAAGGCAAACAGTAAATCAAGGACTTGCACAAATTACATGCTGTATTTTGACGTAAAAGTACAGTATTTGTTTTATAAAAGATTCTGGAAATATGGGAAAAGTGAGTCTGCTATTGGGAATTTAGGCTTTAGTTATATTAAGATGAATGTTTGATATTGGTAATTCTGAGGTACTTTTAGAAGAAAATTTCTAATAAATAAAGGGATAGTCAGGAACCCAGTTAGGAATAGGTTGTACTTATCTGTTCTTTGTTTATGTTTCATTAGGCACCAGTTTCTACAAAAGTCAGAGAGGGCCGCAGATTTGTGCAGCACTTCAACAGTGGAAACGCAAAGAACGGTGTTGTCTCTTTATTTTATTTTATCCACTTCCCCCCTTCCCTTGAGCTTCTGTTCTTAGTGCACTGTTTTAAAAACTAGTGTGCTGGAACAAGCAGTTTCAGGGTGGGGTCGGATTGTCTTCAACCTCCATCAGAACTGAACAAGGACTCAGGTGAGCTGGGCTTTGACAGTTTCACAAGGTACCTATTTATTTTACAGGTGCGGCAAATCTGCGGATCTGCCACAATGCAAGGAACACACCCAAACCTCAACTTCTGATCGGACGAGCCTACTGCCAATCTTGCAAGGATGAGGCTGCCGTCAACCCGGCAGCCTCACCCCCGTCGTATTACAGTGTTTCCACCAGGATGACCAGAGGTAACATCATATTATGTCGTTCCCACCCTTCCAACCTGGCAGGAACAGTGCTACGGTATTGGTCTCGGATCCCTTAAGGGAGCTTAGAGAAATACCATAGCACAACAGCACCCTCTGAATGCTGACAGTGCGCATTCTGAGGGTGCTAGGCATGGTCGTGGGCAGTGCAGGGGTCCCCCCGGCCCCAAGCACTTCCTTTCCACTAGCCTGTTCATGGCAGTTAAACCACCATGAAAAGGCTGGTGGAAATGGGACTTGGGATCAGCACAACGGCGCTGAAATCAGCACCGCCGTAGCTGACAATGAGACTGACTGCTGCCAGCCCATCGGGAACCATGTTCCTGTTAGGAACGGTGGTTCCCTGGCAGTCGGACCGCCTGAAGTGTGGTGGTCAGACCACCACTGTGAGGCTGGCACTCTCAAGACCGCCAGCCTCATAATCATAATGAATGAGGTCCTTCATCTTTAGAAGTGCTTTAGTAGCATTACTAGATATATAAGGCACACCAGCATAAGCAAAGCCTTATAAAGGCATCACCCTTGAAATTCTGCATGATATTATAAATCCTGATAATGCATCTACAATAGCTAGACTATTCCATTTTTACAACTGGCACCAACCTTAGAACTTTGGTTCCAAAAAAAAAAGATAGGAATTTGGTAACTTCCAGGCACTCTTTGCCTGAATTTAAGGTTCCTATCATTGCATTCTGTTCTAGATGGACAGTATAGTGACCGTATCTACTACTAACTGCTTCATTACAAATAATAGCAATAGAAGTGTATGTTTTACCAGAAATAGATATTTGTTCTGCTTTAAAGTGAGTAATCTCAGTATCCAATTTACTGGCATCTATTCTGCATCCTTGCAGCATTAAAATAACATACTTCCAAGTTCTTGCTACACGCAAAGTCAACAGAACATCTGTTCGACAATTTGAAGATACATTAGTTTGTGTAGCTTTTCTCACTAATATCGCAAAAGTCACACTTTTAGAATCTGGTAGCGTTCAATAATAAAATGCTCTGATTTTATTTGTGTAGTTGATGTGTATGAGCAGTCATCACATTGATGTTGCCATGAATAACTATATCTGAATAACTCATTAACAGGTATCTCCTCTTTTTCTAAAACAGCGAACATCACCTTTAAAAAAAAAACCTCTGTGCATCCTTGAATATTCTGAGTAAACGTTAAAGATCCACTAGTATCGCAAAAGTTTCTCAAATTACTGATGCAGAAAGTATTTTAGTTCTCTCACTACGAAGATGGTTCAACAAAACACAATGCCTTCTGTTGTTTCTCTTGAAATGTGTCTATAATACAAGGTAAAGCAAACAATGCATTTACCAGAACATTAGCATAGCAGTTCACACCAGACGGGTTTGACAGCTGGTAACCAAAAATATCTCCCCATTTTCGATTTTTTGTTCTTAACATTGTTTCCCAACACTTCCTTCACCTTCTTTGGTTTTGATCATTTTGAACTACCTTCTCTTTGGTTTCCCTTTAGTTGAACTCTCACCCAATCTCCTTTGATGAACTTGCGTGCCTTATGCTTCAATTTACTGTTGTGTCTCATGATAGAATACTTTTGGTAGTCTGAGACTCTTTGTTCCAGCTCAACCTTGTCAATCTTTCCCTTATCAGGCCTTTTCATCCAAGCAGGGGTACGTTTAAAGTAAAGGCAATTTTACCCCACAATATCCTTCCAGCTCAACATCAGAAGGAAATAAATCACAGACACCCAATTCTTCCCATGACCTTTTATCAATTATTGTATATGGGGATCACAAGTCCGCCCATACCAAAATTTCCTTTTGATCAACCCTCATCGTACATTTGGGAGGACAATAATTCCCATGGATTTTACCCACAATGTCTTCGCAAACAACCAAAACTTCCACTCCATCTTCATCATCCTTAGAACATTCGTCACAACCTTCGCCCACGATGTTCACTGCTTTCTTACTAACACTACGAGTGTCTGATATATACATATATGTACGCATACACACACACAAGAAATCACCCACTCTTTTGCATCTGAAACACTTTGCCTTCACAGCTGAGCAATTCTCTGCATCTGCCGTGTGCCTCATAATTCTACACCTATAACATGCTCTTTTCCCTTTGTTAATGGGACCCTTGTTAAATGTTCTTTGATACTTCTTTGTCTTCTGCACCACATTCACTTCATTACATTCTGCTTTTCTTTGAAGCTATCTTCATTGAGTTCCTTTACATACTTAGATGTGTTTTCTATATGCCTCGCAATATTTATTATTTTCTGCAATGAAGGGTCTTTTAATTCTAGTAATCTCTCCTGGATTTGAACACTTCTTGTTCTATTAATAAATTGGTGTTGGATTATTTCTTTGTGTAGGTCTTTAAATTTACGTGTAGCGGCTAATGTTCTCAATATGCATATGTACTGTTTCACATTCTCCCCCTGATGTTGCGACCTTGAAAAGAATCTGTCTTTCTACTATCAAATTTACCTTTTTTCGATAGTTGTCTTCAAGTGCCTTCATGGCATCCCTATACTCATCGTTGTTAGTTTCCTCAGAATCTGATGTTTCCTCTCCATCCCCCTCCTGATTGGTTTGTGCAACACGCAATTGGTTTGGGAAGTGTTTTTAACACCTTCCTCCCTTCTATGCCTAGATTGTGTTTTAATATGGCCAATTCCCGTGAAGGTGGAAATTCTTCTCTTTCTATGGCTTCAAGTTAAGTCTCAAAGGACTCATGCCAATATTCCCATAACATAATTGGGGGGGCCAGGATTCTGTAAAAACTTAGGAGGAGGTACTATTGACGATGCCTCAATTACAGCTCTATAGGTTGACTCCCCCCACACTGAGTAATAAAATAAAAATGTCACGTATAGCACACTCTCTTTAATTAGTGTAGAATGAGAAGTTACACATGAACAAATTCGAAATTATACCTGAACGTCCAAATCGCATTTCCATTGAGTGGCTAACATCTTGAATGCATCATGCCCCATATAAAACAAACACACATCACAGATATACAAAATAATAAGCCAAATTAAAGAAAGTAGTCACCATTGTCTACGCCATGAACTTGGTCTGCGGGAACTACTGAGACCCGATAGTGCCCCCGCTTACAATCCAAAATGCGTCTCCATGTTCAGAGTATTCCTTGATTGCTGCTTATTCCTTGCTGCCGCTGTCTCTCTCTCTCTCAGTAGAATTATGTTGTCTCCGTAGCAACCTCAGTGTGTCAGCATCATCGTTACACATTTGCGTCTCCTCACACATCCATAGAATCACTTAGTCACCATAGAAAGTCCAGCGTCAGTATCGGCACTCCGCATTCTGGTCTCCTCACATTGCACACTGAGTGCACTCCGTAAATCACCCGCTACCATAAAGAAGAAAGCTACGGGGCTTTAAAAAATGTTGGGACGCATCTAATCTTGTTACCAGTAAGTGTTTTCTTCAAAATACTTCCTTTTCTGGGAAAGTATAATTGAAAACTTCCCTGTAATTCAACCAATCATACACTTAAGCGGATGGCTCCTCACACATCTCTCCAACCAAGTGCATGTGCAGCAAGCTCTCAGCCGATCTCATTGCGGATCAAGACGGCTCTTCTCTTATTAAAAAACCTCAGTCAACTCACTCTGCCATGGCAATCTCCAGCAAAGCCAATTTCTGGTCGGACATTTCTTTCTTAGCACAAAATAACGAGCAAGGTCCAAGGTTTGTTTGTTTTGTCTTCAGTAGAAATAACTTCCTGTAGACATCTCTAACGCTTGTCCTTCTGTCCTTCACATCCCATCCTCGTCGCCAATTTTGAGTAATAAGGACTCGAGGATCACAAGAAAAGAGTTTATTTTAAGACGTAAAGTAACAACCCCTTTACACGTCTTGTCTCTTCAGCTACAACCTGCATTCTGCCTCTAAGTTCCACATGGAATTCAACACTCATGTATTCTATGATGGAATGTACAGATGCAACGGATATAAACCAAACAATATCCTAACTTGAGACAAAGCTACAAATAGCATAGCTTCCTTAAACACTCTACTACCAATATTAATAAATGCTGCATCTAAATGTACACTTTGTGATTTATGAATAGTACCACCATATGATAGAGAAACTGGAAACTGTTTCTGTCCAACATATGTCTTTTACAAGCAAAAAGCATGAAGTAGATTGTCCAATTTGCTTTGTGTTGTCAGTCTAATCAAATTTAATCTCAAGATATTCCACCTCATTCCTACTAGGAAAATTAATAAAATCAACAAGTTTACCTATAGCACCATTAACCAAACCTTCTTCAACATTTAAAATTTTGCACAAAATCTCCCAAATGTTTTTACATACACGTAAACATTTCTCCAATCCTTCAGTTCATGAAACAGACTTGTCTAATGAATCCAGTTTTGTTTGTAACTTTTCATTTAGAAATACAGTGATAGCCTGCTGTTCCATTTTAACTATTGCCTTCAGTTGCAAAATGTCTTCTTTATCCAATCCCAGCAATTCATTGTTGAAACATGCATACTCCTCCAATGTAGACATTAGGCACACAATATGTTTACTATCTTTAAAAATACTGAACATTAGTTCTGCTGCTGCCTTCGTTATTGCATAAAGTTTTTTTTAAAGGATGACTTTTTAGAACAGATCTTCCCTCTTTTGAAAGAATACCATACACTCTAATATATTTCTAAATATTACCATATTCAATGCCAGATGCTTGGCGCTTATTCCTAATACATTTTTTGTCTTCTAAATTTAATCAAATATTCACATTTCCAATGCTTTTTAAAGAATTCCCAGTTTCATCAAACAGAATTGTTTTGAATACAGGCTGATCCTTCACAGGAATAAGTTGCAGTGGATGTCCAAAAACAAATGTTTTCCTCCAAATAGGACATCATAATCTGTTCTTTGAACCTCTTGCATTCTCAAATGCTCAAAGGCAAGCATTACATTTGAGACCATGCTCACAATCAATTATAAAAAGTGACAACTTTTTAACACTCTTGACACTTCATGACAAGCTTCACCAGATAACATTTGGTATTCTATTTGTTGTCATGTTCCACAGGCAGCATCAAAAGTTGATGCATGGTAATACCTTTGATATTGTGTGCAGCTAATCCAGTAGGTTTTGTAACCACACATGGTAAATTGCAGTTTACAGTCTTTTGTCAAAAAGCAATAACAACTTGTATTAAGAAACTTTTACCAGTGCCAGCTTGACCACTGAAACACAACAGTATGGGTTTAAATGTTGAGCATGCACACTCTTGTCATGAAGCAATCCATGCTCAACTGTAGCTTTCACCTCCATTAATATCTGTATTTATTAATCATTTAGCTGTGCAACTAAATGAGCTAAATCAATTGTTTCCTGTCTAGCTTCCACAATTGCAGTATCTACCTCATTCATTGCAATAACAGTCCCATTTTCAATTATTGGCTGTCCAAGTTGCCCTCACTTTGGGGACCTGAACTTTGGCTATTTTGCAAACTCTCCTTAGCTACCTCAGCAGCAATTGAATCTTCCTGTTGAATTTCATCATTCAACATTTTCAAATAATTTGCAAATATTGAGCACTCAATGCCATCTTTTGAAGCACTGAGAGTCTTTATAGTCAAACTCTCATAGTACTTCTGATTCACAATGCTGAGGTTTATACAGCTGCAAAAGTGGCAGATAAAAATTGTCTTTTTTTTAGCCATCTGGCAACTCCGTTTTCAATGGTGAATTAGACTACCTTTGCTACATCAAATTAAACACCCATTGCAACCGACTACTGCAAATTCACCCTCATCTATATTCTATGTCATATTGTTTCCATACGTCTAGTACTGGAGTATTTCATAGAGACAACCATTTTGAAGATGCACCTCCTTTTTGGATAGTAAGGGTCATATGTATGAAAACACTTTCCCATAGACACAAAATGGGTAAAACCCTTTGATACTACAGCTATAATGTTGTCTGGCACATATTGAATATCCATTTTGACATTCTACATTTTCAAAATGACAGAATTGTAGTCATTAATATATTACGAAGCCTTTGTTCACCCGAGGGTGTAGGTGTTGATGGTGATTTACAAGTAAGTGTGTCTAACTGCAGACATAAACCTGTTCACTCTTCCTTTTGAAATAACAGATCCTGGAAATCCAAAACAACATTTTGTGTAAAATTTTCCATTTGCTCTGTATTTTCACAGACAGAACTTTACACTTCTAGCCATAATCATATTCTCCTATATTTGGAACAAACATAGATGAGTACTTTCTATCATAGAATGGTATATTATATGTATCATTCCAAAATACACTGAGGAAACACCTCAGTGTCTTTTGGAATGTTACATGTAATGTACTGTTAATGTACCTGCAAACATTGGCAGGATCCAAAAAGCAAAGATTTCCTGGTGTCTTCAATTTGATACCCTTAATGTTAGAGTTTTCTTCTCCCAAAAACTCATGTAATTCATCCCATGCATACTCTCCGCAAATCAGTGTTACGAATCAAGTTGGTGCAGTTAAATTTCTCACCATATATTTGAGCTTATCATGACAACGATACCAGTACTCCTTGGTCAGACATTGGCATGCCATTAAATTGATCAAATTGTACTTGAGCTTCTAATCTTTTCCATGAACTTCTTTCAACAAAGTCTTTTGCAGACATATCTTGGACATTAACTCCTGTCTGAGGCATATGGTTAACAGCATATGACAGTCCAGACAAATTGCTTTCAAACAAGAGATGGAATACACGTGAAATACTTTACCAAAATCTAGGGTCCTCATAATATAATCTTGTTGACCTATACTCTGCTGCAGGTATATGCACAGGGCAGTCATTATACCATCTACCTACTACAGTTAAAAATAGTTGAGGAAAACACCGACCCTCTAAACTTCGCTCTCACACACCAGTTGGAGTGCCTTAAGCTTATTTCATCTGATAAAGTTCAGTGGCATCCCCCATAACCTCTTTTGAATGTAGTGGATTGATACTGTAGTGCTCATATATTTCCTCAGATCTACTTCTATCCACTTTTGCAAACTGTAAAATTGAAGGGAACATTTATTCCTCTATGCAATTTCCATGTTCAACAACCTCTACATATTTATAGTACACATTAAGCTCCTAAAGATAAAATGTAGCTTTCTTCACCTTATTTACATCCACTAGTTCCTGTCAGATGTTTTTCTGGGCACACCATTCACTAGAATAACAAGCTGTTCTTCCAAACCTCTCTCTACAGCCACAGTTTCAATATTGCATTTAATATCTAAAGGTAAATACACGTCGCTACCTTTAAGCTCTTTTTGAAGCTCAAGTGGGTGAGTTTTCCCAGTTTTTGGTTCCACATCAACTATTGCTTGAAAAGGGTGAATAGATTGTATGAGTATTCTTACATAAACATTCAGATGTCAAAGTTCATCTGAAATTTTAACCACTTCTAAAGTATTGTGTATTGCTCTGGCAGGCATTTTTTTGCCTTCTAATTTGTCATAGCAATCCAGTCCTTGCACATGATATGCTGTGTCAATAAATCAAAATGTTCCTCCACAAGTAAATACACTGCAAATTCTAGCCACTTTTTTCTGTTTTCTTATTCAGTTTTCAAGCACACATCAACATTTCTAATTTGGCCGTTGTGGTGGGTGCGCCGACAACAAATACAAACATAGTTTTATTTCTCTGTAGAAACTGCTTTAAACTTTGTTACTTCTTGTCTAAACTTATCAGAACTAACATCTGTGTTTTGTTTCTCTACACCTGAACATACCAACTCCTTATTTTGCCCAGACTGCACTTCAGGACCATAGAAACATGAATTAATAGCTTTACAAACACTTTCAACCTCTGACACTGTACCATACAGAAGTGCTTTGTTCATTTCTCCCAAACACAAAGCAGAACTTTTTACAAAGTAAAGTTTTCTAAGTTTCACATTTTTTAAATGATGGACAGCCAACATTCGAAAATGATGAAAAGTACTACACTGGATAGATGTGCCAATGAGTATCCTTGTAAATTAGAATATTTCCTCACTTGGATCTAATGCTTGTAACATTGCAATTTTTGCTTTCATACCTTTAGATGTAAATTGACGTAGAAAAGTTCTTAATGTATCAATTGATTCCTGGCAAGTACTATAAATACTACTACATACCCATCAATACACAGTGGCATGTTACACCTTCATTGTATTCTTCACCTATCTCTTCCTCTACATTTCTGGGAACCATCCCCTCTTTTGCAATTGCAGTACCATCGTTTACCTTATAGCATCAGCCAGTTGTTTCAAATGCATGCACTAATGTTTTCTGTTGTAAGTAGCGTTCTTCATTAAAACAAAAAGGCTCCGTACTAGATATATGCTTCCATTCTCCTGCAAAAACTTAGCAAAATTTACTTTTGTTCATAAGCCTTTTTTGGCTTCTTTTCTTCATAGACAACAATGTTTTATCTTGGGTTCTCATTCTGTTTAGTATCAAAATAAATAATTTGTGCTTTGTTGGTAGTTGTATGAGTGAGAGACTGGGTGTGTGACTGAGGCCCTCATTATGAGTGTGGCAGTCTTACCGTTGCTGACCCGGCGGTAAAGACCCCTGCATTACAAGTTGGGCGGTTTGGCCAATGCCAAACCACCACAACGCAGCCAGTCCCGCTGGACTGCCACAGCCGCATTAGGAGCCAGCAAACCACCAGGCTTTTTGCGGTGGTCGCCCAGCTATGAAAACCCTGGTGGTAATGCAGCCGGGCAACAGGAATCCCCATTTTTGTCGCCAGCATATGCACCCCACCGTCCACACACTTGCAAACACATCCCCACCCGTCCCCATACATTTGCAAACACCCTCCACCCGTCCACACATGTGCCAACCCCCTACCCGACTGCACGCATACATGCAAAATCCCCCTCTTGCTCCCACACTGATATACACGCACCCCCACTCATCAACATACTCCCTGACATACACCCCCACTAGTATGCATACACCCATACAAACAACCCTACTCACATACATCTCAACACACATACACCTACTCACTTGCACCCCGACACACACCCCTCCCCTCCGCTTCAATTCAGACACACACACCCTCCACACACACACACACATCTAACATGCACTCACGCACACTCATACCACTACACATACACACCACATATTGTATATGCACACAATCCCCCCCCTTCTAGACGGTTTACCTACCCGTCTGGGCAGGTGGTCTTCTGGGAACTGATGGGTGTCAGTGTTTCCACCGCTAGCGCCGCACTGCCATGCAGGAACCGCTGTGCCATATTACGCCTCGTAATACAGTGGGCGGAGTCCTTTTGGCGTGGTGGTGGTGGTGCTGGCGGTGGAACTGCCTCTCATCCACCGTCAGTCAGGCCGACGGTGCCAGATTTCCACTTTTAAATGGGCAGAAATCCTTGGGTGAGTCTAAATACTGCTGTCTTCAGACCACCAACATCAGTCTTTGGGCGCCTGCGACTTTGGTGTTTTTTCCAAAAGACCGCTGAAGTTGTAATGAGGGTCTGGGTGTGTGAGTGGGTATACTTTTCTTTGTAATTGGGTTCTGGATCCACTGATCCACCACAGTGTTCAACGTGGCTCCCATGTGATCCAGACTCCAATTAAAAAAACATATACCCACTCACAGACCCACCCACACACCCATTCACACACCCATACAGTCACTGATACATCCACTCACAGACCCAGAGAACGACTCACACCCCCCCTCACAGACTCACACAGGCACTCGCACACCCACTCACACACTCGCACATCCATTCACACACCTTATTAGACATTCACACATCCACAACCATACAGCCACATACACAGACATGTAGAGATCCAGAAAACCACGCACACACCCATTTACACACTCATACAGTCCTTCACACACCCACTTACAGACCCAGAGAACCACTCACACATCCACTTACAGACCCACACAGGCAGTCATACAGCTACTCACACACTCACACAACCACTCACATACCCATACAAGTCACACACCCAATCAGACACCCAGAAAACCACTCAAACACCCAATTCACACACGAATACAGCCACTCACACACCCACATACAGACCCATAGAGCCACTTACACACCCATTAACATACCCACACAAATACTACCACACTCACTCACACACCCACCACATACTCACACACCCAGTTACACACCCAAACAACCATTCACACACCCACTTATACACCTATGCAGCCACTTATATACCACTTACAGGCCATATCAAAGCGTAAGCTGTTATGGTATATAGAGCCCAGGTTGTGGCCTCAGAGAAATGCAGAAACAGCTTTGTTGACATGTTTTCCTGATTTCTCTATCTGTGGACAAATTTGGGTTGATGACTGCCATTTCTGTCTTTGGCAAATGTTGAAAAATGCCAAGGCAGAATGTGGTAAAAGTGACACTAATTTAGCAAAGGTACCTTAATTAGGATTTGCAGTCTTACCCCAGTAATTGAGCCTAGGTAATTCCCCCCACAGTGCACAGTCATAAGGTCTGGATGTTGGCAATCTGCCATGCTTTCAAACAAATGCAGCAATTGATACCACTTTAACCCTCTCTTGCCAACCCAAGTAATGTCTACATTAATTAAACCCAGGTCCCTGTCAATGCCACTCTTTCTAGCACTCCCTCTAGCCCAAAACACAAAACTATGGACTGTAATCCCGACTCTGACCATTTTGGAGACAAGCAGAAGTAGCACACAGGAAAAGGCTGCAGCAGAATGAGGCAGTTTTGAGGATAAAAGGCAGTTAAAATGGGGGACAGCAAGTAAACCATAAAGGAACATATTTGTTTGAATGGTGGAGATGTGCAGGGAACTAAAATTAGGGACTGACTTTAAGAAAAAAATAACTAAGTGTGTGATTCGCTTAGGAAAATAATAACAGTTTTTGTTGTTTAGGATATGCTTGGAATTGCAAACACTCAACCACATCAGCTACAGATAATGTGAAGCTAGTATGGTCTTGAGAGAAAGTCTTGTGAAAGTTTGACCTACTCGTAGGCAGAGACTATTGCAAGCATTGTTACTATGGAAATAGAGCTAAAAGATTGTGGGGGAAGGGGAACAAAAGTGACTGCAGTATGAAACTTTAATGCAGACTGGTGTACACAATTGCTCAGTAGGGAGTGTATGTCTTGTAATTGGAAAAGCATTGATAGAAGATTATTGAATGCTGTTAAAGGTTTCCATGTGGATCCGCGGATCCAGTGTGGACCACACAGGAAGGCCACACTGAGCCCCACTGTGAATCTGAAGATCCATAAAAAACCTACCATCTTAGGTTTCTTTAGAGGAAACATGGAAGGATTAAAACAAAGTGAACATTTAGATGTGGCATAACACAAATAAAAGATGAAAAGAAGTCTTCAATTTGTTACATACAGCAATGTGAGTGACAGCACAATTGGAAAGGTAGCTCTTAGTGTATTTTTGTACTGAGAGTGGAGGAGGATTGCCATATTTCTGACTTGAGGTTTGCAGTGGAAAGCATATGCTAACAGTTATTAAAATAAAATTTAGACAACAGCCAAGAGATTTTACAGATATCTGAGTTAGGTTGTCCTATAAAAATTATATTTAAAAGAGTGTATATAAGCTGAAAGAAAATGTGTAACATCTAGACACTGCAATAAAAGGCTAAATAAAAGGGAGGTTAGAAGAAAACATTAAGTAAACAATAGCAAGCAGCAAAGAAGGAGAAGGAATTGCACTACTGAAAATATAGTTCTTTTTATTAAGCCAGTGTGAATGCATGTGTTTGAAATTGGATGTGAGTGCTTGCTTATAGTACATAATTTAATAATATGTCATTTGAATCCATGCACACAGTCAAGCAGGAACTTACACACCGAGTTACACTCCTACAAGAGCACGTATGTACAAACTAGTCATGTGGACAGAAAGTCACTGAGACACTCAGTCACACACCCATAAAACATTCACACACTCATTTACTCACCTGTACATCCACTTACATAGTCATTCACACACCTATGCATGCACTGTCGCACCCACTCACACACTCATACATCCATTCATGTACCCAACACTGAGACAGTCAGTTACACATGCACGTATCCACTTGTACACCCAGTCATCCATCCATACAGGCACTCACATGCCTATTTACAAAACCATACAGCCATTCATACACACAGTCAGACAGCAAAAGAGGCACTTACATACCCACACAACACTTACGTATCCATCACTAACAGATACTTGCCCACAGAGTTACACACCAAAACACTCACTAAGAGGGCCAGTTACTAATCCATATAGCCACTTACATACACACATAAATACCCATACAGTCATTAACACACCCAGTCACGCCCCCACACAGCTACTTACACAACTGATGCACTCACTCAGATATCCACTCAACCACTAGCACACCCAGTCACCCACCCGTGCAGCCACTCATATACCCATTTATACACCCAAATTCAGACACTTACACATCATGTTACACACTGAAATAACCACTTATTCAGCTACTTACTTGCTTATAGTATGTAATGTAACAGTATGTAACATAGAGGTAAATGTATTGTATATTTGCTTTTCAGATATCTACTTGTGTTTAAAGAGACATGGAAGTTAGAACAGCGAGGTGAAAAAAAGTTACGAATTACGCTTGTTGACAGCATCCATAAACTGGTCAACAGAGGACATTTTTAGTGCAACTGGCATATGGCTTTTGCCTCAATGAGAGACCATGTCTTCCAGTTTCGGTGAAACAGCGGGGATGGTAACCATCTGGTAAAGAGGTAAGGGTTGCAGAAATCAGCGGCTGATGATGATGATGATGCACTTCCTTCCCTCTCTCTTCTCTATATGGTTTTTATGTGTTTCCTAATTGAAGATGTGCCATGTGAATCAGGGCCGGCTTTAGGGCGGTGCGAGCGGTGCGGCTGCACTGGGTGCTGACCTCTGGGGGGCGCTGTGTTTAGCAATAACTTACGAAACTTGTGATTTAAAAACACCTGCTGAAAAGTTTCTTGTGCGTCCAGCCTTCAGGAAGCAATTAAAATGTCAAGATAACTATTGTGATTAATGTTCTTGCTAGAGAGAGAGATCTGAGGTTTGTCTAGCGGCAGCTTTGACTCGCCATTGAGTAGAGGGTTAATATGCCTTCTGCAAAGAACAGAATGATATTTTATGTGGATAGCTGAGTGGATTAGTAAAGCCAGCCTTTACAAGCCCTTTAAAACAAATTAATGTATGTTAAAGGGGGGCTAAGGAAACATGAGGGGCACATTTGTTGGGTGGTAGAGAGGGAATCCAAGGAGGTGGTCGTGGGGGGGTGTCAAAAAAACACTGTTGCACAGGGCACCACCAGCGCTAAAGCCGGCCCTGACGTGAATACTTCTTCACCATACCTTTTGCTACATATGTTGCATTTGACAAATTTTAGCAAGAACTTTCTTTTCTCCTGAAGGAATGGAAAAATATTTTCAAATGTTGGATGAATTCTTTGGATGTGGTAAGTCTGCTGGTTCATCATCCTGCTTTCTCCCTTCTCTTCTATCTTCAGCAGAAGTCATCTTAACTTTGAAACTCTCTTCTTTTGAAGGAAAGCCAGAGAAACAATGGAGCTGTGATTTTTGGTCTGTCTGCAGAGAGATGTGAAATTCAGATATCTCATTTAGGGTATGATTTGCAATGTGACTGGCAGAGACACAGGGGCTGATTATGAATTTGGCGGAGGGAAACCTCCGTCTGCCAAACTCCCAACGGGAGGGTCACCGCGGTGCTGGCAACCTCCCCACCGGCCCCATTACGACTTTTCCACTACCCGGAACAGCAGAAACTAAGGTTTCCGGCGGTCAGCCCAGTGGGAAAGGTACAGCAGCATTGCTGCGGGCTCATAATAGAGCTGGCGGCAATGCTGGCACACGCAAGGGCCACATCACAGTATACAGTGCACATTTCAAGGGTGCTGGGCAGGGGGACCACTGCAGTGCCCATGCCATGGGCAGTACAAAGGCCAACTTGTGGCACCCTACACTTGTTCTCCACCAGCCTTTTCATGGCTGTGGAACCGCCATGAAAAGGTTGGTGGAGAACAAGGTTGTAATCAGCATGGAGGTGCTGAGATCAGTGCTGCTCTGTCTGATTACAACCCTCCCCATCATCAACCCATCGGGATCTAGGATCCTGGTGGGGACGGCAGTAGGTTTGCGGGTCTGCCCATCAACCTCGTAATGTGTCAGTCGGACCGCCACGTGGTCCGACTGTCACCACGAGTCTGGCGGTCCCAGGACCGCCAGACTCATAATCGGGGCCTTAGTGTATCGAATGACAAGTTTATGTTTGGGTGTGTTCCTGGAATTCCAGCAGATTTGTGGTGTTATTGCAGCAGATCTGTGGATCCTTTAAACGAATACAAGAAAATAGAGACTTGGTATATTACCTTTATAGAAAGTTTACATGTTACCTTACATTGTTTTTGTAATTGTTACATTTAAAATGTATAACAATAAGTTTGTTAACAAAATGTATTTACAAACTTGTGAAAATGCATATTATTAAACTGAACGTATGAGTGAAATTGCAGCACAATTCATATAAAAAAACCTGTGAAATTCACTTGAAAACACCAACGTTTTCAGGGATGTTATAGTTAGGAAATATAATTAAATAATCCTTAGAAATTCACTGAAGAAACAAAAGTTACCGGGCCATTAGAGTTAGGAAATATAATTAAATAACCCTTTGAAATTCACTGAAAAAAAAAGGTTACAGAGACGTTATACTTAGGCTTAGATTGTACACACACAAAACCATAGGAATTTAGCAGTTATAATTATCTGGGCTAAATATAACTTACACCCATGCAATGCACCACTTATGACCTTACATAATACATCACTCGTGACATGGTCAGTGACATCACTGATGGCATCTCAAATGACATCACTGATGACATCATCCAGCAAAGTAAACTTCATTTTACTTCATACAATACCATTTAAATTTTTTTTAAATAAGAAGACACAGGTGAGAGACGCACTGCGCTGATGAATTACTAAACTCACTTATCACCTAAGAGACAGTTCTCATGGGGTAGTCCTGTCTCTTCTGAACCACTACCCTAAACACTAATGATCAAAGTAAAATGTCTAAACATATAGGCTAGACTATTGTAAACACAACATCAATTGTGAACTTGGAAAGTGGTTTTAGTGCAAATGTCAGATTTGCACAAACCACTACAATATACGAACAGTAGAGAGGTCTTTACGGACAGGAAACTGTGTCACAAACCACTAGTAAAATTATTCTTCATCCTGGAGAAAAGTGTAAGCAGGGAGGTCAATCTGTTGTAAATTTCTACTACACTGAGCCATCACCCTTGAGAAATGTCTTGGGGGTCAGATACATTTATTGCTATCTCCTACTACAGTCATTCATAACAAAGTAGAGAGGTCTAAGGAAACTGGTCAGTATGTCATAAATCAGAACTATACTGAGCTATCACTGTGGAGTGAAATATCAATAAACAGCTTAGACTGTTGCAAAGCAATACCATACACATACATCAGCATGGGACATGTGTCAGTGTAGAAGCTAGTTCACTGATAAATAGTATACTTGCTTTAAAAACACAGATTTATAGATCAGACAACATATGTTGGAAATGGCATCACTCATTAGTAGTACAGAAAGAATAGTAATTTAAAATATGCAGTAGCTTAGTATATATCTTTGAGTCTGAGAAACGTTTCCGAAGAACACTTACTCAATTATATCATCAGTGATGTTATTTAAGATGTCCTCAGGGATGTCATCAGTGATGTCACTGACCATGTCATGAGTGATGTAATGTGAGAAGTCATAAGCAGTGCATTGAGGCTGCGTAAATTATAATTAGCTTAGATAACTATAACTGCTGAATTTCTATGTTTTTTTGTGTGTGGAATCTGAGCCTAATTATACCGTTCCCGTCACCTTTGGTTTTTGCACTGGATATATATAAATATATACACATACACACACACACCCACCTACACGTGTTACTATCCTCGTGAGGACTATGGCCCTCATTACAACTTCGGCGGTCTACAGAAAGACTGCAGAAGCTGCGGGAGCCACTATACCGCCAGTGCTGGCGGTATTTGTGGCTCCCTATTATGACTTTTCTGCTGGAAAAAGCCTTTCCGTCCGCTGGCCCAGCAGAAGAGTCACATCAACATTGCAACCGGCTCATAATAGAGCCGACAGCGATGTTGATGTGCAGCGGGTGCAGCAGCAGAAATTCAGGCAGTGAAATGCCTGATGGGGCTGTGCCTGGGGGCCCCTGCGCTCCCCATGCCTAGTGCATGGGCAGTGCAGGGGCCCCCAGGGGCACCCAGAGTCCCTCTTACCACCAGCCTTTCCATGGCAGTACAGGCTGGCGGTTGGGGACTCAGAATCCCCAGGGCAGCGGTGCTTGCACCGCTGCCCTGGGGATTATGACCACCTGGCGGAAGCCTGGCGGTCAGTTGCAGGGGACGTCGGTATGGCCGTGGCTAATGCGCCATGGTCATAATACACTGCCGGTACACCGCCAGCCTGTTGGCGGTGTTACCACCGGTGTACCGCCGGCCGCTAGGGCCGTAATGAGGCCCTCTGTGTGGACACCTGCCTTGTGGGGACTAACCTTTCCCAGTATTTTAAAATATGCTAATAATAGAAAAATATTAAGAAAAAAATCATAATATAGGATCCTGCTTCAAATTTGCAAATATAGCTTTATTTAAGTGTGTGCACAGAACCATCCTTATGAGGACTGAACTAACCTTGTGGGGTGGAATCTGAGCCTAATTATATTGTCCCTGGTAGTTATAGTTAGGCCCTAGGGCCTGGTTTGGATCCTGGCAGAGGGATTACTCTGTCACAAATGTGACGGATATCCTGTCCACTATATTACAATTTCCATAGGCTAATATGGTATTGTAAGATGGCAAACGGGATATCCATCACGTTTGTGATGGAGTAATCCCCTCCGCCATGATCTACTTCAAACTCTTAGTTTCCATAGGAAAAGCGTTTTTTGTTCTGCCAATAACTTTGGCGCCATTAGCGGAATCTTCAAGACATTTTCCAAATTAATATGACAGTCAGTTCAGCTAGTCTTGAAAGTTTCAGGGTGATCTGTCAAGCAGGGGCCAAAAAAAAGGGAGGTCCCAAAACATATGTTCCTAATCCATTTTCCCATAGGGATTGTGAACTTGACTACAGCCTGAACTACTAGACAGAATTTAAAAAATGCTTTTTTGTGATTTGGTTTAAATCCATTCATTAGCTTTAGAGATATTAAAGGAAGAAGAAATATCAATATCTAAAGGTGTGGATGCTCAGCGTATCCCAGAGATCTTGTGCTGAGGTCTGATTGGCTGCCAGAACTTCAACCAGGAAGTGTTGGCAGCCATTTTGGGACTCAGCTACAGCTGAGTCCCAAAAGAAAATGTAAAAAACGGGGACAGGGTAGGAATACCCTAGACCCCTTGTCTTGGTGCTGGGGTCCCTCTGGGCCCTTCTAGGGCAAAAAAAATATGTTTTTAATTTTCAGAAAAAAAACCCACAGAGGATCCACGGATCCAATTAAAATTGTTTTTCATTTAGCAGCAAAAAGAACAGATGAAGGACAGAATGCTGAACAATGCAAACATTCACCCCCCAGTCACAAGGATCTGGGTTTAACCCATTGTTTTTTTGCCCACCACACCGTCCCAGTTTTGACTTAGCCATGTGCAAATCAGTCTTGACCCTGTTCCCCAGGGGAACAGTCCAACCCGAACTGCCAGATCAGGTCCTCCCTGGCCCAGAATCAAGCATCCTGGAACCAGTTTTGGGGTATCATCGTCATCAGCCAGGCTAGCTTGAATCCAGTGGTGCAGTGAGCACGGGACCCATGTCTGGGCATACTCTTCCCACTTAGGGCGACAAAAGCAAAAAGAACAGATGAGGGATGGAATGCTGAACAATGCAAACATTCACCGCAGTCACAAGGATCTGGGTTCAATCCATTGTTTTTATGCCCACCACTCCATCCTAGTTTGGACCTAGCTATATGCAAATCAGTATTGACCCTGTTCCCCATGGGAACAGTCCAGTCCGAACTGCCAGGCCAGATCCTTTCTGGACAGGAATCAAGCATCCTGGGACCAGTTTCAGGGTACCACTCCTCATCAGCCAGGCTAGTGTGAATCAAGTGGCGCAGTGAGCAAAAGAATTGATGGATTTCCCAGGGAAAGAGACAAAAATATTGCTCCAGCACACAGGGAGCTGCATTTCCAGCAGCTCTCTGTGTACGGTAGCAATGCCGGCTGCCACAGGAGACTGGGACCTTGAGGCTCCCCCGGACAAGAATAAAAATTGAGAAAACACCTAGGTGTGTTTTCTTTGTAATTGCACCTTGAAAAGTTATCTGACGAAAACGCTAGAGGAACAATCACATTGGCAAAGTTACAGGCACACAAGGTTACTGGATACTTTACCTCAGTGTTCTCTAGCAGCTGTAGTGTAGAAGATGCACTATACATTTTCCCAGTGAGGTAGCACCTACTCATTAGCTAGTAGAAAGTAATCCATTTGGGTAGAGATGCCGCACAAAACGGTGGACTCTTCTTGGATAAATACGCAGGGCAGGATTTATTCTGCCATGAAGCTCATTTCAAAGAAATCAAACCTCAGTGGGAAGCACTTAGAGATATAAACATATCAAGTGCCCAAGTTCAAGCTCCACTTCTGTAAAGTACTAAGCATCCTAATTTCTTGTGCATGATCAAGGCAGAGAAAGTGTTTTTTCTCAGCATTTCCATCTTGAAAAGTTATCTATAAACCTTGGTGGAGGTGTTTGCATCCTTGCTTTTTCCAATATCTCATGTAGTGACTATGATGAGTGGGTTCTTTCTTGTCATCTGCTGCTGAGATCTGAGATTTTGTTCTCCCTTTTAAAAACTACAAGTTTGAATAATGGCCTAGAAGTCCTGCCTTGTTGGACTCACCCTATATACATTAGTGGTATGCAGCATCTTCCTGCCATTTTCATAGGATGATGGAAAGCTTACTAAAAGGATCACCTGAGTGCGGGGTTGGCCGTCAGAGTGCATTTCACCCGATCAGTCATCCCCCACTGCACACGGTCAAAGGCCGTATGAGGCACGGTGTTGGGTGGTTATAGGGGATAGGCCACAGGCCAGGCCCTGTGGCCACCCCCTGGCAGTGTGCAGCGGTGGTTGGATTAACGTAAAGTAATTAAAATTACTTTACATTAAAAAAACATAGAAATTCACTGAAAAAAACAAGGGTTACAGGGACGTTACAGTTCTGAAATAGAATTTAAAAAATAATAGAAATTCACTTAAAAAATCCAAAGGTTACAGGAACGTTATAATCAGGTTCTGAATTTACTCGCACAAAAACATAGAAATTCAGCAGTTATAGTTCTGGTTATCTCATGTAGCGCATTTTCTCCATGCATTTTTCCATAGGGTCTTTAGACACGAATACAGCCCAAACCGCTGAATAGAATTACACCAAATTGGTAGGATGCTAGATCTTGGTACACAGATTGCCCCTTTGTGATTTGGTGTAAGTCCATTCAGTAGTTTTAGAGATATTAAAGGAAAAATAAATATATATATATAAAGGGACGCAAATCCTCTGCGGATCCAACAGTCCCCCTGCTGATATCTGACTGGCTGCCAAAAACTTCGAACAAGAAATGGTTGCCAGCCATTTTGGGGCTCGGCTTCAGTCAAGTCCTCAAAACAAGTACATAAAAAGAAAAGGGGGCAGGGTAGGAATACTCTGAACCCCAAGCCTTATTGCTGGGCCCCCCCATGGACCCTGCCAGGGCAAAAAGGTATTTTTTAAAGCCTTTTGGAAAGGATCTGGAAAGTAAAATTTTAAAAAAAGCATGGTCACAGTGCTGGTTAAAAATTAAGCCCCCGCACAGGCCAGGTTCCAGGGGCATGAGTAAATTAAAATAGGAGGGGCCGCATGCTGCCTTTTACCCTTTCATATACGTTCAATGCCATAGACATGCCGTGCATGTCAAGGATAGGACCCTGCTGCCAGGATAGAGCAGGGTGGATAATCACGGTCAACGCTCAGCTCTATCGTAACTTCAGACAGGGCTATCAGCAGGCTCATGGTGCAGTGAAGAACAAATTCCCGAGCTTTCCTGAGACCCGAACTGAAGAGCTATCAAAGTCTGCAGTTAAGTTCACAATAGGAGGAATCTTTGGGGAGCATACTTTCACACTAATGATCACATGGCTCTATGCAGGTTTCATGCTGATCCCACCCCTCAGGTTAACACTCTTGAAGCAGCAGCCTGGCACAAGATGACAATATCTCCTAATTTTGTTATTTATTTTTACAGCACCTGTCCTGTAGCTATCTATAACGTCTAGGCTCTCTCTTATGGACCTTAAGGAAAGTGTTGAAGTATTTAATTAAATGTATTATGAAATGCAAGATTTTTCCAGAAGTACTCTGTTTCTGTTTACGTGCAAGAGCAAAACTCCTTCAAAATATGTATGTCTGAATAAATGCAAATAGTTGGAGTGGCACTAAATGTTGCAGAGTTAAAACTCGCTTCCCCTTCTGCTTGAGGTTCTGAGATAATTATATGTGTTAACATTGGCATTCCTTTTCAATACTATTTCGTTCCATTAGTGTAAGGAGAAACAGTGTTGATCTATGTTAGTGCATTGCCGGGTATTACCAGTGGAGAAAACCAGTGCCAGACTTTTACGTGAATGGGTGAGAGGTGAAGAGAGGACACAGGTAGGTGGCTATCAAAAGGAAGACAGCGTAGATGAAAGACAGCCTGGGAAAACAAGAATTTGAAATGCAATAGGTCTCGCGTTTGCTTGAGTTAGAGCTATTGGCGTTGTAAATCCATGACGACTTTTCTTGCTACATTATTTGGTCAACCCTGCCTCACAGTCTTTATCTGACACAAAATTCCAGTGCCCCTACATATAACTATAGCACTTCTGTTTACCTTCTTTCTCTACCTGCAGCAAAAAAATGAAAATGTTGCCATTTAGCATCCTAATTTAAATCTGCCATGCTAATTCTAGTACAATAACACTTTCACTATCAGAGTTGCTGGCTGGCTAACACAATTCCCCAAAACAAAGACACAAGACAGCCACTGAGGAGTAACAAGAGAAATAAACTAGAAGGGGCATCCAAACATACCAAGAGTATTCAAACAGTTATAGTGTAATAAGGATTAGCCTGAATCATTCCTTTTAAAACGTGTTCCTATCTAAAACAAGCAAATGCAAAAACAATGGCCCTCATTACAACCCTGGCCAGGGCGAAATCAACAGGCACCACGGCGGTAACCGCCTACAGCCAGGCAGAAGACAATATTCCGCTCACTGTATTATGAGCCACTAATCCGCCACCTTTTCCGGGGCGGTACCAACGACATCAAAAGCCTGGTGGAAACACTGCACAGAAGGGAAACAACTCACCTCTGGACACTCAAGGAAGAACTACGCCACCATGGAGCCTGAGTTGCATGTGTTCCCCATGATCTTCTACCTTCTCCTCCACTACGAACATCAACACCGGCAAAAACGACCACGGTGAGTACTGCCGCCTAGCACACAGGGGAGGGGGGAGGAAAAAGAGAGTGACACACACACGCACCACCCGCACCCCAAACACCATACACACAAGCAGATGCACAAATACTACATATTTACCTCGTACCCCTCAGGAATAATGCAAGAACAAAATGAATTGATTATAGTGAGTGTAATAAGATAAATACGGTATCAATACGTGCATCCAAATCAACAAGTATATACATATTTACAAATGTAGGGACACTGCCCAGTCCTCAATGTCCGTGGGCCACATCACATAGTCCAAGGCCCCACCTCACTCCTGCAACAACACAGAGAGAACACTGCAGGGGCATCAGGTCGAAAATAGCCTGGCACCTCAGGGGGACTTGGGATGGGGGGGCACCTCAGCCACAAGATGGTACAACACCACTGGTCCTGGAGGGGGCAACATGCCCATCACTCTGTCCTGGGGAGTGCAAACCCACAGTCTCTCAAGTGGGTGACTTGCCCACTGGCTCTGGAGGGGGCAACATGCCCTGTGCTCGGTCCTGGGGAGTGCAAGGCCACAGTCTCTCAAGTGGGTGACTTGCCCGCATGCTCTGGAGGGGGCAACATACTCATTGCTCTTTGTCCTGGGGAGTGCAAGACCACAGTCTCTCAAGTGGGTGACTTGCCCACTGGCTCTGGAGGGGGCATTGTGCCCAGTGAACTTCATCCTGTGGAGGATGGGGTGAGTGGATGGCTTCTCCAGTGGTTCTGGAGGGTGCATTGTGCCCAGTGAGCTTCATCCTGGGGAGGATGGGGTGAGTGGATGGCTTCCTCCACTGGTTCTGGAGGGTGCATTGTGCCCAGTGAACTTCATCCTGGGGAGGATGGGGTGAGTGGATGGCTTCTTCTACTGGTTCTGGAGGGGGCATTGTGCCCAGTGAGCTTTATCCCGGGGAGGATGGGGTGAGTGGATGGCTTCTTCCACTGGTTCCGGAGGGGGCATTGTGCCAAGTGACGCAGTTCTTGGGGAGTCCAAGGTCACAGTCTCTCAGCTGGGTGTCAGACCCACAGGATTTGCTGGGCCAGGCCGCACAACAGCCCATGGACGCAGGACTACACACTGTCCGCCGGCGGTGGCGGCTGCCCAGTGGTGGCAGTGGTTGTGCTGCTGGTGGAGCTGGCAGTGGTGGGTGGAGGCTCCAGCCTTTCCCCTTCAGCCTCGGATGCCTGCCAACTGGGGCTGCTGCTGCTGGCAGTGGTGCTGGCAGTGGTGGGGGAAGGCACCAGACCTTCCCCTGCAGCCTCGGACTGCTGCCCACTGGGGCTGCTGTTGTTGGCAGTGGTGCTGGTGGCAGTGCTGGTGGCGATGCTGGTGGCAGTGCTGGCAGTGGTGGGGGGAGGCTCCAGCCCTTCCCCTGCAGCCTCAGACGGCTGCCCACTGGGGCTGCTGTAGCTGGCAGTGGTGCTGGTGGTGGTGCAGGTGGCGGTGCTGGCAGTGGTGGGCGGCGGCTCCAGCCCTTCCCCTGCAGCCTCGGACGGCTGCACCACCATGGTTGGTGGTGGGGGCTCCAACTGAGTCCCTGCACCAAGCCCCTTGTCCTTCCTGCCTGTTATTTCCTGCCCCTTGCCCCTCCTTCCTGCAGCTGGGGCTGCCTCCTTGCCCTTCCTTCCTTCAGCTGGGGCTGCCTCCTTGCCCTTCTGTCCTGCAGCTGGGGCTGACTCCTTGCCCTTCCGTCCTGCAGCTGGTGCTGCCTCCTTGCCCTTCCGTCCTGCAGCTGGGGCTGACTCCTTGTCCTTCCTTGACGCACTTGGGGCTGGCACCCTATCGGTCTGCCTGGCTGGTGGCCGGGATCCTTTCCCACCTGCAGTAGTTGGGGACACTACTGTGCCCGTGGACTGAGTGGCTGAGATGCTTGCCTGGGTTTTGACCGACCTGACGTGAGGGACGGGGTAGGGGTAGGGAAGAGGGAGATGGTTTGGGAGTGGAGGAAGAGGAAGTGGTGGTAGGAGGTGTCTGTCTGCTGTGTTTGGGTGCAAGTGCATGGGCTGGATGCTGTTGTGAGGTGGATGGCTGTTGGGTGTCTGAGTGCTTGCGTTTGTATACTTTGGGAGGAGGGGGCACAGACACAGTGGGAGAGGACACAGGGGACGTGTGCATGGAATTGGGGGTGGGACTGCCAGTGAGGGGTGTGTGCTGTTAGGTGTGGTGGTGATGGTGGTAGTGGATGAGGATGTAGTGCATGCAGGTGTGAGTGGAGACGAAACTGGTTGGAAGGTGGACGACTAGGAGGAGGGGGACCCTGTGAAGACAGTGGATGTTGGTATGTCTGATTCTGGATGGTGTTTGTGTGAGTGCCTGTGGGATGAAGTGTGGTGCTTGTGTTTGCCATGTCCACTCTTGTGTGTTGACCTGGGTCCATGCTGGTCTGACTGTTTGCTTAGGATAGGTTGTGGTGGAGGGGAATGGGATTGGGTAGAGGAATTTGGAAGGGGGAGGCTGGAAACAGGGATAATAGCTGCCATCAGAGAGGACGCCAGAGCCTGGATTTATCTATGTTGGGCCACCATGCCAGTGTGAATGCCCTCCAGGAATGCATTTGTCTGTTGCATTTGGGCTGCCAGCCCCTGGATGGCATTTACAATGGTTGACTTCTCAACAAAGTGGATCGCAGGAGGTCAATAGCCTCTTCACTCAGGGAAGAAGGGCTAACTGGGGTAGGGCCTGAGCTGCCTGGGGTGAAGGAGATGCCCACCCTCCTGGGTGAGCGGGCACGGGAAACTCGCTGAGGGGCTGCTGGGATGGCGTGCTGGTACGGGAGTGGCGGCTGTACCTGTAGCTGGGGTGGGCACAGAAGTGTCCGCCACCACCGGGGAGCTCCCTTCGGAGGAGGTATCCGTGTCCAAACTGTCCCCTCCTGTCCCAGCTGTGGTGCTCCCCACACCCTCCGTCCCACTGGTGCGGATTCGGCCTCCTGGGTCCTGTGGGATGCAGCTCCCTCAGTCACCGGTGCCTCTGCTCCTCCGCCAGATGATGCTAATGCACATAAGGACAGAGTGACAAAACAAAAAGGGGGGGGAGACACAAAGGATACACTTGGTCAATGGTGCCAACAACACTGCTGTTGGCGTACATGACACAGTCGCACACAGGGAAGAGCCGTACGGACTAGACAATGCACTACCAGTCACAATGCTAGTCACCAGGTTGTGGATAGAGACACCTAATGACAATTGCAGCATACCTGAGACCCACAGACCCCTGCCCAGTAGTGGATGCCTACTAGCTTGGTTGGAGTACTTTCACATCAGAACCCTGCCCAACATTGGACCAACCCTGCAAATACCAGGCCTGGCCTACGGGCACCCATAGGGCCCCCAACCCCCACCCAGATCTCGCCCCACCAGGCACAAGTTGTATATTGGTGCACTTGTGGCTGCTGTGATGCCCCCAAGCACCCATCCATTTCTGGATAGGCCACCGCCAGTATGCGGGCCATCAGGGGGGTCAGGGTTCGACGGGCACTCCTTCCTCATTGGGAGGCCATCCCCAGCTGGACCTCTGCAGTCTTCCGTGCCCAGGGTCTCAGGTCCTCCCACCATTTCCAACAGTGGGTGCTCTGCCTGCCGTAGACCCCAGAGTCCGCATGTCCTTGGTGATGGCACGCCATATACCCTTCTTTTGATGGACGCTGACCTGCAGGAAAGTAGACGCAGGGAAAGGTATTAGTCTGACCGCCCTGCCTGTTACACTCATGGCCCATATTGCCCCTTCCCATCCCCATTAGCACAGACATGGCCCACCATACTTGCTTCATGCTGCCCAGGGCCCATCCGACCACCCACCCCCTACATGAGGCCTGCACACAGAGCACTCCATGCATTCACGCACCATGCATCGTATTCACTGTGTACTCACCTGTTGGTCTGGAGGCCCATACAGCATTCAGCACTGGAATAGGACCCCATCCACAAGTCTCTCCAACTCCGCCGTGGTGAAGGCAGGGGCCCTTTCCCCAGTCACACGAGCCATGGTCAGTTCCAGACACAGGTCACAGCAGCACATGCAGTGTAGGTCCTCTCCTGTTGAAGGTCAGGTAGCAAGTGAGTGAACAGATAGAAAATGGTGGTGACGTCCACAGCGGTGCATACCGGCACTGCCGGCATACATCACCATTGGCCACTCTACCCCATAGGGCCCAATGTTAACCAATCAGGAGTTGCACGGCGGTTTTCAACCGCCTTCCGCAACGGCACACAACATCAGCGGAATTACCTAATTTCTACCTGTACCTCCATACAGGACAGGCAGACGCCATTTCGGGGGGGGGGGGCAGGCCATGGATCCTAACTGTGTCACAGTACATAAATGCACCATTTGGACATCTCCAACAAAATACTGCTACAATCACAACATGCATTGAACTGTAGTGGTTAGAATTAAGAGATAATGACCAGCTGCTGACTATTTTACCCCATAGTTTGCAACTGCTGTGGATGAATAGGAGATGGAGACATCCCCCGTGTACAGACCTCTGGTGGACTTGGCAACAATGGAGGACAGGTACATTATCCTCACCTATAGATTTGACAGGGCCACAATCATGGAGCTGTGTGCCCGATTTGAGCCTGACCTAATCTCTTCTATCTGTCACCCCACCGGGATCCCCCCCTCTTGTGCAAGTGCTAGCAGTGCTCAATTTCCTGGCAACTGGCCCCTTCTAAGTGACAGTGGGCTTGGCAGCAGGAATGTCTCATCCAATGTTCTCAATACTGCTGACCAGAATGTTGTCTGCCCTGATTACATTGTTTTCCTCCGGGTGGAGGATTTGGCCACAGTGAAAGCTGATTTCTATGCAATGGGACATATCCCCAACATTATTGGGGCTATTGATGGAACACATGTTTTATTTGTCCCCCACCGGCTAAATGAAGAGGTGTTCAGACATCGAAAGAGCTTTCACTCCATGAATGTGCAGATGGTGTGCCTGGCGGACCAGTACATCTCCCACGTCAATGTAAAGTATCCTGGGTCTGTGCATGATGCCTTTATCCTGAGGAATAGCATCATCCCAAATGTGATGGCTCAACTCCAGAGGCACAGGGTATGGCTAATAGGTGAGCCTGGTTCCCACCCAGTATATGGTGGTGTATGGGTGTGGTGTGGGCCCTAAGGGTTTGTGTGTGGCTAACAGTTGTCCCTCGATATTTGCAGGTGACTCTGGTTACCCCAACCTCTCATGGCTACTGACCTCTGTGAGGAATCCCAGGACAAGGGCAGAAGAACATTACAATGAGGCACATGGGTGAACAAGAAGAATTATAGAGAGGACCTTTGGCCTCCTAGAGGCCACATTCCGTTGCCTCCATCTAACAGGTGGATGCCTGTGCTACTCACCCAAGAAGGTCTGCTAGATCATTGTGGCATGTTGTTTGTTGAACAACCTTGCCTTGCGTCGCCAGGTGCCTTTTCTGCAGGAGGAGGAGGCTGGAGATCGCCGCGTGGCAGCAGTGGACCCTGTGGACAGTAAAGATATGGAGGCAGAGGATGAGAATGAGGACAACAGAAGTGCAATAATTCGTCAATTCTTCCAATGACACACGGGTAAGACAGTGTAATTCACATTTAATTGACAGTTTTGTGTTTGACATTGTCACTGGTAGGCTGTTTTTCCCACTTCTATGGCCATTCACTGTACCTTTTGGCATCTCTATTTGCAGATATTTGTGCCCCACTATCGCTCCTGGTGTGTTGACTGCAGCTAACTACAGGTCTTTCCTATGTATACATTACTGTACAGTTGAATTGCAATGTTTAAACCTGGATAAATGAATGCATACTTAAATCATTTGACATACTCCATACTTGCATTTTTTCAAAGGGTGTTTTTTTAAGTGCTAAGAAGTAGAGGGGGTAGTGGAATGGGCTGGGTTGATGATGGAGGAAAGTCCAGGATGGAGTCCAGTCTATTTGTATCACAGGTGCATTGTCCAAGGGGGCATAGGAAGGGATGCATCCAGAACGCTGCTCCCAAACTCATCCTGGACCTCCCACGCCAAAAACACATCTCCCAATCTGAGGACCCTCCACTGGCTCCGGATCGAGAAACAAATCACTTTCAAGTTACTCACCCACATGTACAAGGCCATACACAAAGCAGGACCAGCCTTCCTGAACCACCACGTCTCCTTCTGCACCCCGCCAGATCCCTCCGCTCTGCCCAGATGGCGCTGTGCCTCAGGTAGTCCTATCCATCTATCCCAGATCAGTGCTGTCACTCTACCACCCCATGTCTGTTTGCCACTGTTGCCACCCCCTTATGTACCTGCCTCTCCATCATCATAAAACAATCCATGTCATTTTCACAAGAGGCCAAGTTCACAGATGTGCCAGACCCTCATTTTTGGGCCACAATCCTTTTTGCCACATCCCATCCCAACATGAAAAGAGTTTTGATGTGTGGGGGTTGCGTGTAATTCCCTCAGATGGTAAGCATAGTTAGCATGGGGGAGAGTTTAGTCTGAATTTGAGTGACTTGCCTCAGGTACGTCCATATTGTTCCCCATTAGCCCACTATCTGCCAGCAATCCTACAGGATGTGGAGAAATGTTTCCCCTTGGTTGCAGCCCCTGGTGCAAAGACCCAAACCATTTTTCCTCATTTTAAACAGTGATGTTCTAGTGTAGTATAATCTGTGGAGACATGTCGCTGAACCACTTGTAAGCAAGCTTGGATCTCTATCTACCTTGGGTCTCTGATCGATTCCTTCCATTCCTCCTTATCAATGTCCTCTAGGTCACATTCCCAGTCACTTTTGAGCATAGGGCATCCAGGGAGTTGTTAAATAGTTTTCTTTAGGTGAGTGAGATGGCCTTTTTTATGAGGAGACCCCACAGGAAGCATTCCTCATTGTGGGGACAGGTCAATGACTTATGTTCCCTCCACTACAGGGGTTGTCATGGCATGCCGTATCTGTAGGTAGGCCAAGGGGCTTCAAACTGGTGGGCAGGGCCACCTAGGGAGGGGGTTCCTCAAGTGATCCCAGGGCGGGTTCAAGGCTTTGGCCAAAAGAAGCATTATGCTAACAACAGAGCTTTGTTTTAAGCTGCAAAAAATGAGCAGCAGTAAACAGCTCTGTAATGGGCCATCAATAAGAAGCTGGGAGTATGTGTCAAAAGGGAAGGGACTCCAAATACTCTTCAAAATCTCCAGCCCCACTTCTAATAATCACACAGTGGATACTTTTGCACATTAGTAAGGCCTGCCTGATCAGAATACTATGTTTGGATTCATGTATTTGATTGCGTTTTTAAAACAGTAACAGAACTTACCTGCAATGTTTAAATAAGTGTGGACATATTTAAACATTGCCAAGTGTATAGAATAATTGTGAAAAATTCAGAGGGAGGCACAATGATTTTGTTTTAATCACTGGGGGGGGGGGGTATTAAAAGGTTTGAGGACCACCATGGTAGGCAAAGATCTCTGTCTCCTAAATCCGACAGTCCTCCCAAATTGAGGCCCACTGAATCAATGCCCCAGCCCACCACAAGTCCCCCAGCTTTCTGATTACTGTCCATTCCCATTTCTGGGATCCCTGCATTTTCCCCGCTGCTGCAAATGTGGTGCTGTCCTATAATGGGGTTTCATTTGTTTACACTGTCTCCCACCCTAGGTATCTAGCAGTTTCCATGCAGGCTCTGCCTTAGTGTGTGCAGGCAGGTCTGTCATTAGCTCAGATGCATTGAGAGCCACAGGGAATCCTCTGCCCCCATAGCCATTCGATCACCCTTCAGGGATGGCTCATCCTGTGATGCCAAGGCTGATTTGTGAGGACTACTATTCATGATGCCCATTATTGTTTCTGAATGTTCCCCCATCGTAGATGCCCTCGCGAGCTCCGCCAGTGCTATACACGCTGTTTACCCATCCAACTACAGTTATCTATTTTCTGCCTCGAGATTCTTGAAGAAGTCAGGCAACATTTTGTAGGGCATAATCTGGAGAGGGTATAAGAATTTAGGCAGAGCTCATTTCTTTTTATAAATCTTTTTACTAGAACCAAGCAAGGCTTAAAGAGAAACCAGCCATATAACAACAGACACTGACCCAGAGGTCTGAAAGATGTATCTCCAAACATCATTTCAGTTCCCCCTCCCTCCCCCTTGGCATTCCCCACACCCCACAATTGAACAACAAACATTGCCCCAGTGTTACGCTGGAGGGGTGGAGTGCAGAGAGTCCCCCCTGAAGTTATTCCATTTGCTCCAAATTGTGGTCCACTTACAGAGACACCCCCAACTTTTGTATATCACCCTTCCAGGGTGATGGACAGCTTACTAAAAGGCCCTCCAAGCGTGTTTCCCACCTATTTTGGAAACCCTTTCTTGATGCACAGAAATGTGATTGCACCTCCACCAAATTATGAAGCACTTACTTCTGTAAAGTACTGGTGGAAATGGCCCTTTGGCAAGGTTAACCCAATTCTTTTTGCCTCTGCCCTCTTGTTTTTGACTTTGTGCTGCATTTTGTTTTGCTGGCTTTAGAACTCTTGGCACTTTACCACTGCTAAAGTGCAAGCGCTCTCTGTCTAGATGGTAATGGGATCCATGATTGGCATATCTGATGTACCAGTAAGTTCCTAGTATAGTGTACCATGTGTGCCCAGGGCCTGTAAATCAAATGCTACTCGTGGGCTTGCAGCACTGATTGTGCCACCCACATGAGTAGCCCTGTAAACATGCCTCAGATCTGCCACTGCAGTGTTGGTGTGGGCAGTTTTAAATTGCCATTTCAACCTGGCTAGTGTACCCATTTGCCAGGCCCAAACCTTCCCTTTTAGTACCTGTAAGTCATCTCTAAAGTAGGCCCTAGGCAGCCCCATTGGCAGGATGCAGTGACAAGTACTGGTGTGTTTTACATGTCCTGATAGTGAAATACTGCTAAATTCGGGTTTTACTATTTCAAGGCCTATCTCTCTGATATGGTAACATGGGGCTTGCCTTGAAATATCTTTTAAGTGTAATTTCCCCTCAGAAGCAGATGGAGGTATGGAGTTTGGGGTCTTTGAACTCACAATTTAAAAATACATTTTTGGGTGAATTTGTTTTTTAAATTGTAAATTTGAAAATGCCATTTTTAGAAAGTGGGCATTTTCTTGCTTAACCATTCTGTGCCTCTGTCTGTCTGTGGAATAAACGTCTGGGTCAGGATGACAGTTGGGCTTTTTGTGAATTCACTCTAGACAGTCACACAAAGGGAGCTGAGGTGTAGAAGCATATCCTGATGGGTCTTCCTGAGCTAGAGTGGTGGGAGGAGCTGACACTTGCACCTGATTAAGGCTATGCCTGTCCTTACACAAAGTAGTCTCCAACCTCTGAAGTGTGTCTTGGGCCAGGGCAGGGAAAGGCCGGGTCTTGTGCACTACCACAACTTCTCTTTAAAGCTTGCCTACTTCAAAGACAGAAATGGGTATTAGTACCGGACCTCTGACACCACAAAGTTAGAACACTTCTGGAATGAGGACAGTCTGCCAGGAAGAAGAGTTGGATGCTGTAGGAGGGACTGCCACTCTGCCTGTTGCTTTGCTGTGCTGGCCTGCTGCTTGCTGTTTCCGTCATAGGAGTGAAAGGACTGGACTTTGCTTTCTACATCCTGCTGCCAAAGGTTCTCCAAGGGCTTGGACTGAGCTTGCCTCCTGTTAAGAAGTCTCAGGGACATCAAAGACTTCATCTGCCAGCACCTGGGCTCTCTTGCTGAGAGTACTGACTTGCCATGTGGTGCCAAATCCAGTTCCTGGGCCCTTGAGAGTGAGTTCTGATGTAACCAAAAAGAAACCAGCACAACGACTCGAGAGCAACTTCGGAATCCGTCCGCTCTCTGACTCCACGCCTCTGCCTGCACCGGAGCCATGGTTTCTACTGAGTGCCGTGACAGCGACCGACGCCGCAGGCCAAACGCTGCCGCAGCACCTCTGAAGTCAGCCACAGCGTGAGTCCCAAGTGGCATGTCCCAGATGTCCAGAACACCAGACACTGACTCCGTGGCCCCATAGTGTGATCGCCACCATGGAGTGATCGCCACACCGGAAGTCGACATCTCACATTTTGACCTGCTGGAATAATCGACACCACCGGATCGTAAGGAGCCAATGCCTCATCACAGATGCCCCATCACCTCCCCTGCAACCATAAGGAACCAACGCCTCACCTCCCCTGCCTAACTGTAAATAACCAACACCTCACCTTCCTGGTAGCAGTAAGGAACTGATGCCACACCGGCTCCAGTGACTCCCCACCTCACTGACTCCATGCAACGTTTTTGTTTCCTTGTTTTCCAAGGTACTGTACCTAGGGTCCATGCAACTCTGTGACTGGCCCGCACTCCCTGGCGAGTGGCGTCAGATTTATGGGAATGACTACATCAAGACATCGTGATAGCCCCAATTGGAGCTATTGTGTTTCTAAGAGCTATACTAAGATTTAACCTTTGAAAATTCATATCTTTGCTTGTGTATGCTGGATGATTGTTGTTTTGGTCTTGTTTCACTCAGATAAATATTGGCTACTTTCCAAACTAGTGTGGAGTACTTTGTGGTGTTTTCACTGTGTTACTCTGTGTGTGTGTCTACAAACACTCTACACATTGCCTCTGAGATAAGTATGACTGCTCCTGCCAAGCTACCAATGGGGTGAGCAGGGGTTATCCTAGATGTGTGACTCCCTTACCCTTACTAGAGTGAGGGTCCCTACTTGGACAGGGTACAAACCACTGCCAACCACAGACCCCATTTCTAACATGTCCAAATCATCCTCAGGTCTTGTGCATGGCCAAGGCAAAGGAAGTGTGTTTTTCCTGCATTTCCACCTCGAAAAGTTAACGGAAGTCCTTGATTGAGGTGTCTGCATCATTGCTTTCTTTAGCACAATATCTTATGTAGTGATACTACGAGCATGTAAAAGGACCTATAAGCCCGCCCCAATCCTGAACACTAACCTGAGACATTCAGGGAGAGATCCTTGTGTATAAATGTATAAAGAACAGAAAAGGATGTTGTATGAGACTATAGGATCACTTGAACTCACTAAGGTATTCACTTCTGGTGTCCGGGTGAGAGGGGAATGCCCAAATTCTTTCCTGGTATACTTACCACAGGACTGTTTTTGTATTTTCTCTTTTGGTTCCTACATGACGAGACTCTGGCGGTAGTCACACCTCCTGATCTGCACCAGTACGCCTAAAAGGGAAAAAGAAATGAGAGAAAGATTAGAACTTCAAGGATCAGAATAACTCCAGAAGCTTACATCACTGTCACTACCAGTATCCCTCTGAAGAAAATCCTGCAGTATTCTAGTCCATTATATTTGCACAACTTGAAAGAAATAAAAACAGCCAAAATTTCACAGCATATCAAGCCTCTGAAACCTTATTTCCGACCCGGTCTCCCACAGTCTTCCTGTCCTTTTCGCTGGGTGATGGACAGCTAACTAAAAGCCCCCAAGCGCATTTCCCACCGATTTTGTAGATGCACTCTTGATGCACAGGATATGACCACATCTCCACCAAACTAAGAAGCACTTCATGAATGGCGTGGGGTTGGGTGGTTATAGGGAGTAGGCTGCAGGCCCTACGGCAACCCCTACTGTGCATAGCCAAAGACCATGCGGCGTTGGGTGGTTATAGGGATTTGGCCACAGGCCAGGACCTGGGGCAAACCTGCACCACGCACGGCCTAAGGCCATGCGCAGCAGAGGTTGGATTAACATAAAGTAATTAAAATTACTTAACGTTAAAAAAATTACAAAATAACTTTAAAAAAACCTAAAGTTACAGGGGTATTATAGCTAGGAAATAGAATTTAAAAAATGGAAATTCACTTAAAAAGCCAAAGATTAAAGGGACATTATAGTTAGTCTCACATTTCAAACTGACAGAACCATAGAAATTCAACAGTTATAGTTAGTTATTTCAGGTAACCATTACTAATGCCTTAATGTAACTATAACTCGCGCCCTCACCATGCAATGCACCAGCTAGGACAGTGGGGGCCTTGAGGCTCCCCCTGCGGTCCTGTCACTCTCTCTCTTGCACTCTCTCTCTCTTCCATCCTATAATGGGATAGAAGAGAGAGAGAGCGAGAGAGATTGGCATTGCAATGGCCTCTCCTTGCAATGACTTCAAAGTGTCATACTGGGAAAATGTTTGGTACGAATGTTATAGTTACATTTGGATGCAGAGCGGAACAGAGTCACTTCTGGCCCAATGGTCAAGTACTTGTGCTGTCGCTCAGTAGGCTGATGGTTCAAATCCTAGTATTGCTTTTCGGTGTGTTTGTTTATTTACTAGTGTTTTGACTGTTAAACCTTCCTAGTGATAGAACATTCATGTTACTTTGTAATCACATGCGTGCGTTTACTGTCATAGGTATGTCTGGAAGCATCACAGTAAGGAGTCACCTATGGCCTAAAGGTTAAGGTCACGGACCCTTGCACTGAAAATTGAGGGTTCTACTCCAGGTCTGTGGTCATTTTCCTTCTTTAATGTCTTTTAACCTGTTTAGTACCTCCCTGGTGCGGGTCACGAACAGTGGCTGACACCAGGGAGGGGGCTCAATGCACCCGGGGATTTTTTTTTTTATAAACCCTGGGAGACATGGAAGATCTTCTGTGTCTCCTCCTGCCCCCCACCCACCCTTTTGTGATGTCAGCAAGCCGCGAGGCACGCTGACGTCACAGTTTTGTTTTACCCATTGGAGTAGGAAGGAACCACAAGGCAGCTAGGGCCAGGAAACCCCACTCGGCAAACAGGCCGCCCCCCCAGCAGGGCATATTTTTTAAAAGAAAGGTAGGTGTCCCCTGGGGGGGCACGATTGCGCCCGATCTCACCCTCCCAGGAGCTACATTTTTTAAAAAGAAATAAAGAAATTGACAGGGGGTCACCCGTGGATAGGGCAACCCACTGTAGGGGTAATAATGTTTTTAGTAGTTGTAGGGTTTCCCTGGGGGCCATTATGGCTCCCAAGGAAACCCGACAACTACTAAAAAATATATAGATCTATATATATATATTTATATACATATATATATATAGATCTATATGTAGATATATCTATCTATATAGATAGATCTATCTGTGTAGATATATCTATGTAGATATCTAGATAGATAGAGATAGATCTCTCTCTCTATATATATATATATAGATCACTTTTGTCAATGCATGTGTGGTTTCCCTGGGGGCTGCGACCTACATATAAAAGTGATCTATATATATATATATATATATATATACACACATACATGTGTGTATATATATATATATATATATATATATTATATATATATATATATATATATACTCATACATGTGTGTGTATATATATATATATATGTATATATTTTTTTAAGTAAAAGGTCAGAGTCACAGTCTCAGCTGCCGGTGCTGGCAACGAAGGAGACCACCCTCAAATTAATAATGTAGCCCAAAAAATGTTTACTGTACTCCAAAGATTCCTTTATGGCATGTTTATTCAACAAAACAGCAACCACCAACACGTTTCAACTCCACTTGAGTCTTGCTCACGGTTAATGAGTCCCATTTCTCTTTTCTTTAAATAGTAAAGTTTTGTCTCTCCCATACCAATGCATTCTGGGTATGGTAGTCTAATCTAACAAAATCATACAAAAGTTAAGAGAATTAAAAAAACTTTTTTAGAAACATTATAGTAATAGCAATAATCAACATAAACAGTACTCAATTTTCCAGTGGATATATTATCTCCACAATTTCATTTTAAAGTGATAATTGTAATTGACTCTCTATATCAACTATTTGATCTATTCCTGTGCAATCAATGCAGAGAACAGAAGGATTTTTGAAACTCATTTGTAATATGGTTAAATGCCATTTGGAATTCCATTATTGGTTATTTCTTTCTTCCCCATATCAGCTCAGTGCTTAATATTATATGAAAAAGAAGATTCCATACTATGCATTTTACAGCTTCTCGCAATGATATTGGCTAAGTGCCCTACATGTCCCATAAAATACGATAAGTACCATTACAGATGGAATATGACCGATGTTGGTAATAATAATAGCTTTCCAAATAAATGCAATCAGTAGATATAGAGTTTCATAAGAAAGCATTTGTAATCTGCTAACTCACTTTGTGAGATAATGCAAAAGTTGCATCTTCCTATAGATGATGGTGATAGCTTCCCAATTATAAAACCTGATATTATTGTCTAAATTGTTCACACAATAGTCAATTATCTGTTCCAGAGTGCATTTTCTTAGAATGGAAACTTGTGCCATGTAGAATGCTGTTTGTAGAAGGTTTTTTTTCCTATACATAGTTGTATGCAACTGATTATTGTCCACATAGACCTTAATGTCTAAAAAATGTATTTGTGTTGCACTCATATAAAAAGTAAATTGAAGGCCATAGGTGTTTTGATTTAGTAGTTGGAAATATAACGAGAATTCTTCTTTGGATCCATTCCATATTATGAAAAAATTGTCTTCATAGCGTAGCCATAAGACGATCTTATCCAGATGTTCATGATATTGGTCTTGCCATGCCACTTCTCGTTCCAACCATCCCATAACTGAGAATCGCATAACTGGGAGATAGCGAAATTCCCATAGCTGTACCTCATATTTGCTTGTATACATGACGATTAAATAGAAAGACATTATTCTGGAGACACATTTTTATCATCTCTATCAACATCATCAAGTGTTTTGTTTCTTTTATGTTTTTTTGTGTTAGAAAATATTCCAAGGCATGAAGACCTATTTCATGGCAAATTGATGTATAGAGTGAAACCACACTATGGTAACTAAAAAGAAATTTGGTTGCCAGGATATGTCTGCAATTGCTCTTAGAAAATCTCTAGTGTCCTTTGTATACAAGTTTAAAGAAGCTACCATCGGAGCAAGATAATAGTCCACATATTTGGAGATATTATCAAACACTGATCCACAAGCTGATATAATTGGTCTTCCCGGTGGATTGTTAAGTGCTTTGTGAATTTTGGGTAGAAAGTATATGATCGGTGTAATCAGAAAATCTTGACTCAAGAATTTAAATTCATCTTTGTTAATCAATAGTTCCTGATGCCTATGCTTCAATTGGATGTTAACTTGACTCAATATTTCTTGTGTGGGATTTGTATCTAGTTTTTGATAATTCTGCATATCATTTAATTGCCTCAGGGTTTCATTGATGTAATCTCTTGAGTGTAAAATCACCACATTGACACCTTTATCAGCTGGTTTTATGATAATGTTATCATTACTCATTAGTTGATTTAGAGCTTGTCTTTCCAGCGGAGTCATATTTTCTCTCCCTTGAGATTGTTTCTGATATTGTAAAGTTTCCAAATCTGCTATAACTGCGTCATAAAACAAGTCTACTTTGTTTCCTGGATTGAGGATGGGGAAGAATTTAGACTTAGATTTAAAATGACTATATGTGTGATCATTAGTTGAAATACCCAATTGATTCATGACTTCCATTGTAGTGACTTCATCATCTTCCAAATTGTGCATTAGATCATAGCACACTTTTACATCTTGTAATTGTTCAGTCAGAAGTTCAGTATCTGGATGTGAACTTGCTGGTTCATTAATTTTTTAAGAATGTTTGGCAAAATATTTGGCTAGCTTAATGTTCCTTATAAATGTATATGTGTCAATCTTTGTTTCAACTCTGTCAAAATGGTACTCTGGACAAAACGACAATCCTTTGTTTAACGCTTTATTTTCTTCTTTTGAAAGCTCACTACCAGATTTTCCTCGATATTATCAATTACATTTATTTCCTTTGTCTGTTGAGTTGAGGATAATTTCTTCTTTCCTCTCCCTCTTCTGGTTTTTCTATATTTCGCTGTATGAATTTTGGTTTTGGCTGGCCTCTGCCTTGACCGTGTCCTCGGCCCCTGCCTTTTGATGATTGTTGATCCTGATATATGATTTGCATTTCTTCCAATAATGTCGTTTTGATTCTTGATTCACAAATATCTTCATTTTCGCTTAGTTCAACATCTTATTCACTCGCAGTCTCTGTTGCAGTTGGAATAGTCATTTTTTAACCCAATGTATATTGTTGTTTAATTGCCTCAAAACATTTTGCAAATGTGAGAATTGTACCATTCTTATAGTCATTTTCGTCTCTGAGAAATTTCCACTGTTTACGTGCCTCTACCTCTGATTCCTGTTTATCCAATCTTTCCTCCATTTTTTGTCTTAATTTAGCTATCATATCTTTGCTTTGTAATGTTGTTAATTTATCTTCAATCTCCTTTACTGAGTTCTTTATTGTCGCCACTTCTATTTTTGCATACTTGATCAAAATTAGCATCATATTTCGTGAACATGTCATGCAATTCTCTCTCCATTAAAGTAGTAATTCAGGTTTGATATCAGGATGATTAGGTTATGTGAATATGTGAAGTCCTCTTGGTACTCTTCCCATCTCTACATATTTTTGCAATGTTAAAATTTCCCAACTTTTTGTGATTTCCTTTCTACAAAGCTTTTCTAGTTGGGAAATTAAAGATTGTACATAATTCGGATCCTTTTGTTCACTGGTTATCCTGGTAACTGAGTCATTACATTGAGAGCTTGAAAAAATGGTTTGCGCTTTTTGAGCCCGTTTTGCCGCCCTTGCTTCCATTCTGAAAAGAAGGGTCTTTTTTCTGCTGTACTCACAAAGTTGCTGAGACACAAATTTATATTTATTTGCCGGATTCAGGCCTTATCACATTAAGGCTGCATCGATACTGCTTGTTACAATTTTTTCCATGTTGACAACAGAGTATAATGAATAGTATAATCCAATAAAAATCGTAATGAAAATATATGAAGATTCTAATTACCTTGGGAGTCTCCCGCGTTGTGTAGCGTCCTCCGACCCTAAACCTGGGGCGCTCAACCACAGGTGTTGCTGAAGTTCTTCATCAAACGTTGGAAAGCGACTTGCTCTTTTGAAGCGATGTTTACAAATCCATTTCATAATTTTACTATTTATTTGTGCAATGGATCCTATGCATGTGACGTTAGAATTCAGGTGTTGTTAAATTGTACCATCATATGTCGAAGGCCCGATTTAGTCTTTCAACCCCTTATCATGCGGCCAAGTTTATTGACTTAACACGCCTTTATTCAAACATACGATATATTCTGTATAAGCAGCCTTTAATCGCAGATGTTTCCAAGTTTCTTCATTTTGGGCCAGATGTATAAAGAAACCACTTTGCGGATCTCTAATAGAGATTTTTAGGAAATCGCTATTTCTGATTTGCAAAATGGTATGTATCATATTTGCGATTCGGTAATAGGGATTTCTTAAAAATCTCAAATGCTATTACCGAATCGCAAATAGCGAATCTGAGCCCATTCGCACCTATGGGCCTGTAGGCCCATATTTGCAAATTTTTTGCATTTGCCAAATTGCAAATTCCTAACTGGAATTTGCAATTTAGGAAATGCAAAACCCCAGGGTGCTGTGGGCCTAAGGTCCCCTCTGCTGCACCCCAAAAAATATTTCAGGACATGTAAGGCGCACACATGCCAAAGGGGCATGTGTGTGTTACATGTCAATTTTAATAATGCATTTTTAATGCATTTTTTAAATTTGCACATGGTTACAACCACATTTTACTTGGTGGTAATTGTGATTCCTTAATACCCAATTCGCATTAAGGAAAAGCTTGATACATGTGCTTAAGAAATCGCAAATAAGGAATTCCTTATTTGCGATTTCTTATTTAGAGAATCGCAATTTGCGATTCTCTAAACGGGCCCTCAATTTTAAGGAATCGCTATTTTAGCAATTCCTTAACATTACATAGCGAATGCCTTTCATATATAATGAAAGGCATTTTTGCATTCGCAAACAGCCATTCGAACCGTACATGTGGCCCTTTGTATTAAATGGATGGCTTCCCTTCCTAACGTGTTGTTTAAACTTGCTTCGGTCCTCTATTTATCAAGCAATAAATCTTGTGCGCGCCGCTGCTATGAGTTTGAACGCTATTAGATTACTCCATTTTATAGCACAAACAAGACTTTGCATTACAATACATTTTTATAAAGCACCGTTTCTTCGGTTTACAATGCTTTTATAAGAGGTTTAATGAAAGTTGTACTCTTTTTTGGATATAATACGTATGTATGTGTTTATAACGTTCCTATAACCTTTGTTTTTTAAAGTGAATATATATACATATAAAACCTGTTGAATGTAAACTAAATAATAAAATACGCTCTCCCCTGTGTTTTGATGAGCTCAAGGGAGGGACAGGCTACAGGTGACCCTAGACTTGGGTGATATCCCCAGGTGCTGTTTCACTTCTCATTAAACCCTGTTGTCCTGTGTGGACGAGCTGCGGCAGCAGGGCAGGCGACCCTAAGCAAGTGAACGTCTGCCCCTGGTTTGATGAAAGGGCAGGTGTACACATGAGATTGCACAACGTTGTAGTTAATCTGCTTGCTCACCCAGCTCTCAAAAACAGGGGTATGTATTTATCTTAACAATATGTTTCAGGATGCTGGGACAGTTCTCCAAAACCGGCATTGCCCTGGAATATCCGGGCAGTCTGGTCACCCTAGCCATACTGTTTTGTTTTATTTTTTTGAAAATAATCCCATTTAGCTAACGCAAAAACAGCCATGGAGCCAAGCTGTCTTTTGAAGGTCTCCATCGCTACATTTACAGCCATTCACAAGGGTAACCAGCGACAATCCTTATTTGAGAATGTTAATGAGGCAGATTTGTGAACTCTTCTGTATAGTATTTTTGCAATGTTCTTGATTAGTACACATGACCCTGGACAAACGTAATGTTCAGAAAGCATCGCAGACACGATTGCAACAAGGATTCAACCCAAAACATTATGAATCTGGCCATTAATGACCCTGGCACAGTTTGAACTGGCAGTAGCCAATGTAAAATATGTTTTACTGTCCTTTTTGGGGGATTTTTCTACTCAGGTGCTTAGCCCGGGTTCCTCCATATGTGCAAGAACTATCCACCCATGAACATCATATCTCGGTCTGTGGGTCAGTTTAGTGCTAACCTGTGTGGGAGCAGGTACACATCGTGGTTAGATGGCAACGTGTGCTAAAGGGGCATAAAGACTTCTAGTTTCTGAACATTCATAGTGCATCCATTCTGGTAACCAGCCCCAGGAAACCCTCAAAATGAATTGCACACTGGTGGATTCATTACACATGCAGAGTGAGAATGGGTGCCCTACTTTGGGAATCTATTTATGCCAGATCCCTGTCGCAACAGGGTAAAACAGCCACACATCATCGTCGAATGTACAATAAGTCATAGCTGCAAGCACCCTCATGTTGCATAGCTGTTCCTATCTATGACTGGTAAGGTTCATTCCCTCTGCTACAGGCAGAGGCACTTTCTTCCGCAATAATGTTCCCTAAGTGCCCTCCGGATACACTTACAACACAGGCCCCATCTATACCCCCTGTCTGCAAAGCATGAGGCCTGAAACTATGGCAAAAATGTAGTCTATAGGCAGACTATCCCGCCAGCCAGCTGTGAGACTGTCCAAAGCATTACTGCTGACATTCTTCATTCATGGAGATATATTGTTTAATTTTATCCACAGCCTACAAACTCATGTGTTGCCCTGAGCTCTGCTAAGTACTCAACCTGTTAGAGACTCATACCACTTTTGGAGAAACTAACAACTGGTTCAGCTAATGCTGCGCAGGGACAGAAGCCTCTTTAGCTGCCCCCTTTAGCAGGTAATTGGCCAAGTGACCGTCCCCTGTGCTGTCCCCAATAATGTGGATCCTTTTCAAAGCCTTCTTACCCAAGTAGAGGAATGTAACCTATAGCACACAGGCCTTCGCCTGTATGCCTATACCATTCAATTAGGTAAATGTGGATAGTGGCAAGTAGGGGTTTAGGGGTCAAAGGAGATTTGGGGTGATTCACCTCCCCCAAAAGTAAGGGGAAGTAGTTAGGGATTAGGGGTTGGGTCAGAGAGGAGTTGTGGTTTCTCTACCCATGGATGAGTATTACTTTTGGGGTGAGGAATTTATTTCAGTAGTTATTTTTTTCTTTGCATGCTACATTTTTCAACAATGGATTTTTTTAGGAGTATTTCTTTGGAGTCATGTTCGTAGGAGCTGGGTGCTGGAATTTTAGGACATAGAAGTGGAGTTTTTTCTGTAATAAGAGATATTTGTTTGGGGATGTGGGTATTTTTTTGAGTGCAGTTATTTTTAGGGGTTACTGTTTTGCTTGTTGGTTAATAATATATGTCTTAAAATAAATTTTTATTGACTAAATGTCATGTTGGATCCATAAGCACCTTACCCACATCCTGTCAGAACTCTCCAAGCTTGGGGCACTGCCAGAACATATGGAGATCATTCGCCCTTTCTTCACTGCAGCGAGGACAGTTTTTCTTAGCCTTTCCCAAGGCTGTTAGCTTCTCCGGCGACCAGTAGGCCCTGTGCAGTGTGAAGAGATGTTTTTCTTTAAAGAGACAGATTTAACTGTAGACCAAAGTGTGGACATTGACCCTTGCCAGAGGTTGATGACATCCAAAGCTGGTAGATCCTTTCCCAACTTCTTTTCCGGAGGGAGCGAGACTCTTCCCCTGCCTCTATTAACATCCAATACCATAAAGCAACCTCTTTATGATAGGCGAGTCTCTGAAGCAGTCTCTTCTCCCAAATACTCTTCCCTGACCCTACCTTCCACAGGGCACTAGCCCAGCTCATCAACTGATAGTACTTACATTTAGAAGTCGACCCCACACTTGCTCTGTAAGTATGGGCCAGGGTAGTAAGGTGTGCCTCTCTGTAATTTGTCCCCACTTCACCACCCCCTTTTCTCATAAGGGAATAGATAACTTATCTTGCAGACATTCTTGGGTGCCTGGTGAGCTGCTGTAATATGGTACGCCTAGGGCTCGCCAAACTTGAATCCATATTTTGCATGCTGCTGTCAAAATCTTCGGATGGCCAAATTTGAATAAGAAGTGGTCTCCGGCCTCCGGAAGATGTTTGGTCATTGCCCTAAAAAGAGGGGTGAAACTAGGACTATCATTCAGTAGCCTCCTTATATTTTTGAACTGGAATGCAAGATAATATTTGTAAAAGTCAGGGGTTATAATCCCCCCTTGCTATTTCTTCTTACACCACTTCTTCCAAGCAATGCGAACTCCCCTTGATGCCCACACGAAAGAGATCAAGTTCCCCTGGAATTTTTTTAACCAATCCAACTTGAACTCTAAGGGGATTGTGTTAAACAAGAAGTTAAACTTCGTTAGGATAATCAACTTTAGAATATTCGATCTGCCAATTAGGGATAATGGAAGACCAGCCCATATCTTTAGGAACTTCTTTGTATCCCCCTGTACCTTGTTGAAATGGACCTGGGAGACCTCCTCCAGATTAGTTATCTGTACCTCCAGATATCTTATCTCCTGTTTAACTAAGGGGCTTTTATAGGTGATGTTCTAGCACATAATTTCCATCTTCTGCTGATTTACAGAATAGCCTGACACCCTCCTAAATTCCTCTAAAGAAAGTAATATGTTGGTGAGGGACCCAGCTACATCTCTAGTATATATCATTAGGTCATCCACATACAATGCAACATTCTTTTCCCTCCTCTACATTGGAAAGGCACAATATGTATATGCCTTCTAATCATTGTAGCCAAAGGTTCAATATATAAGTTGAAAAGAAGGGGAGAAAGCGGGCAGCCTTGACGAGTCCCTCGCCCAATCTTGAGCTGCTGTGACAAACTGCCATTAGTCAGTATTCTGGCCACTCAGTTCTTATATAGAGCTCTTACTTCCCTCGAGAAGACATTCCCAAACTTAGAGGCTTCCATAGCCGACTGTAGAAAGGACCAACTGACCTGATCAAAAGCTTTAGCAGCATCAAATGTAAGGGCTGCTAAGAGAGAATTGTCCTGAAGTGCTGATCTATAGCACCCAATAGATTGTGTGTTCATTCGTAGAGTTGTCTCACCTTAATAAAACCCTTCTGATCATCGTGCACCAGAGTACCAACCACCCCTTCAAGCCTCTTAGATAAAATTTGTGTATACATTTTATAATCTGAGTTCAATAAAGAAATGGGTGTCTATGACTTGCACTGTGCTGGGTCTTTGTTAGGTTTCAAAATCAAGATAATGGGGGCCTCATCCCATGATTTCAGCATCTCTATACCCTCAAGAAAGACTTCATTAATTAGCTCAAACATGATTGGGGCCAACTCATCCTTAAGTACTCTATATAAAATTAATTTGGTAGGCTGTCAGGGCCAGGTGATTTCCCCTTTTTAAGACTCTTTATGGCTTTGTGTATGTCTTCTATATCTATCTTTGCTTCCAGCTCATGTCTTGATGTTTCATCTAGCCCAGTGAGGTGAATATCGCACAGAAAAGTCTTAATCTGAACCTCCAAGGCCTCAGAATCTTCTGTATATAACTTTCGAAAAAAAGAAGTGAAAGCATCTTCTATCTCAGACTCCCCTGTGCAATAAAACCTTGAACTCATTTATAATAGATGTGATACTGTTTCTTGACTGTTCTACTTTTGTTTTCCATGCCAAGAGCTTGGCTTGGCCATACTCATAATGTGCAACCCGACTGCTTTCCCATCTTCTCCTTTTTTTAGTTTCTAAGAAAACCTCCAGATCAGCCCTGGCCGTCTTCATCTGGGCATCCAAGGTAATTAGTTGTTGTTTATCCAGGGACACCTGGGCCTTGAGTTGCAGCTCTTGTATGACCGATATAGCAGACTCAAGCTTTCCTATCTGTTCCCTCTCTTCTGTATGCCTATAGGCAACCACGTTAGTTAACCTCCCTTTTATATAGGCCTTATAGGCATCCCAAACCACCTGTAGATTAGTAGACACATAATTTATAGCAAAAAACTCTTTAGTATCTCGCTTTAAGCCTTCAATAATCAATTTATCGAATAGCAGGGCCCGGTTTACCATCCACCTAGGATGGGTGATCTGTTTATCAAGGATGAGATTAAGTTTCACCGCCAAGTGGTCAAAAAGGTGTTCCAAGGCATGCCCTGCATGTTTAACTTTCCCACACAGACTTCTATGCACAAAAAAAAAATCAAATCTGGAACGGTGGCGATATTTCTTATTATAAAAAGTGAATCTAGGGCTGACTCCACCCTTCCAATGCCAAATATCTACTAAGCCCAGATCTTCCATTGCCTCCTTCATCCAACGTCTTGTTTTAGGTGCATTAACAGTACCTCTAGGGGTAGACTTATCCAAAACTGGGTCTAACAGGGTCTGCTTGAGGTAGAATTCTTTTGTTATTATTTTTAAGAGAGATACAGAACAGCGGCATTGCCGAAATGTAATAGAGCTGCCCAGGATCCACAGAGCTCCCGGACGAGCTTACTCAGCCGGTCGCCATGTCCCCCTCCCCATTATGGACTTCTCTTCCTAGGATTCTTAGGAGCAGGATGCCAGGGTTTCAAGGGAGAAGATGAGGAGTGTTTGAACTTTTAGGGTATTTATTTTTTGGGGTGTGTGTATTTCAGGTGTTATATAGTTACATATTTAATTATTAAATAGTCTTTTGTTAATTTTATTTTTGGATTCAAGTTCTTCGAATCAGGGTTTTGAGGTCTTAGGGAATAAGGGTGGGGAGTTTTTTACATTTTGGGCATCTACATTTTTGGGTGTGGGTTTTTTAGAGGCTATGCTGTTGGATATTTTTGAAATGTGAGTATATATTTTAGGGATCATAGACTAAATACATTTTTAAATGATTTGAATATGATATTTTTAATGAAATCATATATGTTAATATTGGATTCATAATCTAATACAACATTATGTAATTTTTGACGAATAATCACAGATTTTTACCAAATATATTTTATTTAAACCAGGTAGTATGAAGATTTGTACATTTATTTAGTGAACATGTAAATTCTTTATTAAATATTATCATTGTTAAATTTTTATTTGTTTTAAACATTTTAAAGCATATTTGTGAAAATAATTTCCATAGTTCCCCATTAATTTCTTTTGGAGGAATTGTCCTTCTTTCATTTTTACGGCATACATTTCTTTTTACTTATTCCAGGTTTCTGTGTTTGTTTCTGTAGTCAATAGTTGTTTGGGGTCAAAGACCGAGGATTCTAACCGTGCCGGTAAGGTACGAACTACATTTTTTTATTAAAAAGAAACATGGTTTGTTTGGTTCATTTATTATAAGGAGAGTTTAAATGAGGTGTGTAGGGGTATTATTACTTTAATTTTGTTAGTGCTTATACTTGTTTTATGTTTTTAACCCCTTTGCAGATGCCGAGCTGAAATACATATTTATGAGTCTTTTTCCCATTTCCTATTAAACTGATCATGGAGCATATGTTTCTGCTAGTGGGGCATACCCTCAATATTAACCATAGTGAATGGGACATCACCATTATAGCTATGGTGAGGAGGGAGTGGGATAGGGAATCTCCACAGAAACATTAAAGCTCTGACCTCAAAGGGGAGTGCGTGGTTGCATGTGAATGTGAGATTTCTCCCTTGTGCTGGTAGCTAGTAGACAATAAAATACCCCTCTTTTTTCATAAAAGTGAATATTTGGCTGGACATATTATTGCTGCTGCTGCACACATTTGTAGTTGTGAGCCTGTGTTCACTTCCCTGTATACACACCTACCCCTGAGGGTACTTCGTCCGGTTATTCAGAATCAATAGTAAGTTGGGCACCGCGTCATCAGGTGTAAAAGGCGGGTGGGACAAGTAAACTCTGCTTCCCCAGTAGCCCTCTGAAAGGAGTTCAAATAGTTACCTTCTCAAAGTCCAGCACAAAGAGTCCAGTTCATGGTGGACAAGGCCACAAGGAGAAGGAATAGTATTGTGAAAGGTCATCACTGTACATGGAGAGCCAGACTTGCATCACGGACAGTCATCTTTGTAGTGCCAAAATCCAGTCAGGTGTCACAGAAAGTCATTGCTGGAGCTTCACGTTGGCAGCCACTACAGGCTGTTGGTGCTGTAGCATGAAGGGCAGATCGCTGTAGAGCAAAGAGTCAACTTCACTGGAGCGCCATGTTGATGATCGTCATGGGCAGCAGAGTCTCAGCACAAAAAGGCCCATTCCAAGGTCGCGAAGACCTCAAAACTTCAGGTTTTTTCTCTTTCTTTGAGAGAAGTGCACTCTGATCTCAGACAAAGATGTAGGAGCTAGGGAGGCACCTCTTTGGGATCAAGGACTAACTCTAGCAGAGGCTAGCAGGACTCAGGCAGGCCTACTTGCAGGTCCAGACAAGTGCAGTTGCAGCAGGTCCAGGCAGGTCCAGTTGCAGCAGGTCAGCTGGGCAGTTTCAGTGAGGCCTCTGGAGTTGGTTGTGTCCCTGAAGCTCAGAACAGGTTAACTAACTGACCTTTGGAGTAACCCGGGGATTTGTGGGAACAAGGAGATGGTCCAGTTCTCCTTCAGGAAGGCAGGACTCAAGTAGCGGGACAGTCCTTTGGAGTCCAAGAAGGCCTTTGGTGGCATGGCTGTCCTCTGGTAGCAGCAGGGCAGTGTTCTGGGGGTCTAGGCAGGCCTCTAGCAGTGGGGAGTCTTCTGGGGCACAAGCCAGCCCTTCTAGAGTCTTCCATAGGTCCAGTGGTGTACTGAAGAGTTGGTGTGAGGGTCCAATATTTATACTTGATGCCAGTCTTTGAAATGGAGAACGTTTTAGGCTACCCCCACATTTGGTTCTGGAAATTTCCTTCCTTATCCTGCCCAGGCTCCAACTGATCTAGGGTAACCAAAGGCTAGTGTCAAGTTCCTTTGTGAGTGTGCAGGAGGCAGCCCTTTGAAATTTAAGTGGGGCTCGGAACAGCTCCGCCCCACCCATCCTTGAAGAATGAAGTGACTTGTGAGAGAGATGTACTTAAGAAAGCATGACTGAGCGCAAGGCGAAGGAGGGAGTCATTGTAAGGTAAGGTTTGTTTTCGGGAGAGTAAGCTTTCCAACACCTAGCCCCCCTTTAGTTTGACTCACGACAAAGACTGCAGGCACCAAATGGATAGGACAAGAAAATGCCACCTTTCTAAAAGTTACAAATAAACAGGGCACCCCAATTTTCCCCACAGAACTGAGTAATCTAAACTGTAAAACACACAATGTTCATGGAGGAATCATTTGCATACAAATATTTGAGCGATATTGTTAAATACTATTAATGTTGAAATTAACCATAGATCAAATTCCATAAATGAATAAATCTTCAAACACCGTGTAATTTGTTTCTGGGAAAATGAAGAATTTTTATATATTCATTAATAATATATCCATCAATATGGCGAGGCAACAAATAGATTTTTTTGTGTTTTTATAGAAATGCACTGGTGACCCCTCCGGTCCACACTCCCTTTACATCGAAGGGACAGAAAGAGAGCACCAACCCTCCTGACTCTCCAACAAAAAAGGTTTGAGTCCTATATGCAGTCTTTCAAACAATCAGAAGTCACTCCTAAGGTACTCCAGCAGCTCTTGCGAAGAATTGTGTCATGGAGAGTAAAAGGTCCACGCTTCGGTCTCCCAAGGCTCAAATTGTCCATGAGACCATCCTCAGAACAATGTGTCTAAGTGGATTAAATCACAATAATTGTTGCTCTACAACACAAAAAATAACCCACATTAATAAAATGCTAAACAACACTAAAAGGCAGCAGAATACCCAACCACGCTGTACATGCAAATTAATCGCTCACTTACAAGGCACCCCAAAAAAACAGCCTACATAAACCTCAGTGTAAAACATGCATTTTTCACATCATTATAACATGCAACATCAAATATTTATATATATATATATATATATATATATATATATATATATATATATATATATATATATATATATATATATGCACACACAAACATACATACACACATACATAAAACAAAATAAAATGAACCACAGTGCTACTCAAACAACTGACAAAAGTTAAATACCTCCAAGCAAAGTGAACCAACTAATACCCGAAACCAATTCCAAAAATAAAGCAACACAGCATATTAGCCTATTGGGTGCCCCGGGCGAGCTGGTCTCGTTCAGGCACACGGTTGCTCGTCCTGGTCTCATCCTGCACCCGGCCCACAGCCCCCAGTTGGGGATGGAAGAAGAATCGTTTCCCCTTCCACCCGACCCCCCCACCTCCCTAGTGACGTCTAATGACGTCAGCGTGCAAACCATGCACTGACCTCATCAGAGGTCACCTCAGATCGCACTGAAAGCATGCTTCCAGCACGATCCCGAAAGATGCATTTCTCTTCCGACCAGGAGGTGGGGTGGGAGAAACATGAAAGGAAAGGAAAGACCTTTCCTTTCATGTCTCTCACAGCATCGCAATCAGGCAGCAGAAATGTCCACTAGACACTAGGGCTAAAAAAAAATTTATATGTGGGCAAGGGTCGCTCCCCGGGGGGGGACGGCAAATAAATTTTAGGCCATTTCTGCCCCCCGGTGGGGGGGGGGCAAAAACCACTAGACACCAGGGAATTTTTATTTTTTTAATACTTACGCATAAGGGGAGCTGCCGCTTGGGAAGGGCCACTCCTCAGGGGGGAAACATATTTTTAGGCCATTTCTGCCCCCCCCCGGAGGCAGTAAACCCCTAGACACCAGGGCTAAAAAGTTATTCTTATTATTATTTTTATATGTGGGTCGCTCCCTGGGGGACCAAATTATTTTTAGGCCATTTCTTCCCTCCCCTCGGGGCAGAAACCACTAGATACCAGGGAATTTTTTTATTTTTATATTTACGCATAAGGGGAGCGGCCCCTTGGGCAAGGGCCGCTCCTCGGGGGGGCAAAATATGTTTAGGCCTTTTCTGCCCCCGGGGGGGGCAGAAACCTCTAGACACCAGGGATCTATATATTTTTTTATTTACTTTATGTTTTAATGTATGGGGAGCGACCCCTTAGGCAAGGGTCAATCCCCTGCTGGGCAAATTGTATTTAGGCCATTTCTGCCCCTCTTGGGGGCAGATTGGCCTATTTTTGTTAGGCCAATCTGCCCCGAGGGGGGCAGAAACCACTCAACACCAGGGATCGGTGTGTGTGTGAATGTGTGTGTTTTGTTTGGGGGGACAGCCCCTTGGGCAAGGGTCGCTCCACATGGGGGCATATTACTGTTGGTCATATCTGCCCCTGTAAGGGGGCAGATCGGCCTATTTTTGGAAGGTCCATCTGCCCCCAAGGGGGGCAGAAGGCCCACCAGAGACCAGGGAAGATTGTTTTATAAAAAATAGGAGGGTGGGGGTATGGCCATACCCCCACCCCAAATAAATGGGGCCAAAGGTGTTCTGCCCACCAGTGGGAAGATTAGGCAATTACTCCTGAGCCACACCCGGGGGCAGAAACTCTACTAGATGCCAGGGAATATAAAAAATAAAAAAAATAGTGAGGTGGTGGCTACCAATCAGTATGAGCCTGGTTATGCCCCCTACCCAACTAAAGGGGATAACAGTCTTTCAGCTCTCCCCTGCACACTAAAACATCTTACCCCATGGCAACCAAGAGGACATTTGATTATTTGGAGTTTTGGTTTTACATTTGGGCTATGAGACCTTGATCCTCCCACTTGGAATGGTGAGGGCTGCACTTTTTTGACTTTGGGACGCTGCCATGTAAAAATATCCACAAGACCTAGACACATCTAAAACTAAACATCTGGTTGATTCCAGGATGGTGTGCTTCACATGCACCCTACACCATTTTCTTACCCACAATGCCCTGCAAACCTCCAACTTAGCTGGAAATCACACATTTTCCCACATTTTTGTGATGGGACCTTCCGGAATCTGCAGGAACCCACAAAATTCCTATCACCCAACATTGTCTCATCTATACCGATAAAAATTCGGTTGCACTTGTCAGCCTAAAAATCTTTTTTTTACAAACTGCCCTTTTGGACCCGCTTTGGTTCCCGCTCAATTGAAACATGTTTTTGGATCTTCCCTGTCACAGGCACTTGGCCCACCTACACAAGTGAGATATCATTTTTACCAGAAGACTGAGGGGAACGTTGGGTAGTGGGAAATTTTAGCTACATTTGAGGTTTGCTGAGGATTCTGGGTAAGAAAACTTTGGGGGATCCATGCAAGTCACACCACCCTGGACTTCCTCGGGTGTCTAGTTTTCAGAAATGTCTGGGTTTAGTAGGTTACCCTAGATGGCTGCTGAGCCCAGGACCAAAAACGCAGGTCCCCCTCCCTGCAAAAACAGGTAGTTTTGTACTTGATTATTTTGATGTGTCCAGATAGTGTTTTGGGGCATTTCCTGTCACAAGCACTAGTCCTACCCAAACAAGTGAGGTACCATTTTTATCGAGCTACTTGGGGGAATGCTGGATGGAAGGAAATTTGGGGATCCTCTCAGATTCCAGAACTTTCTGTCACTGAAATGTGAGGAAAAAGTGTTTTTTGGCCACATTTTGAGGTTTGCATAGGATTCTGGGAAACAGAACCTGGTGAGAGCCCCACAAGTCACCCCATCTGGATTCCCCAAGTAGTCTAGTTTTAAAAAATGCCCAGGGTTGGTAGGTTTCCCTAGGTGCTGGCTGAGCTAGAGGCCAAAATCCACAGCTAGGCACTCTGCAAAAAACAGCTCTGTTTTCTTTGGGAAAATGCAATGTGTCCACGTTGTGTTTTGGGGCATTTCCTGCTGCGGGCACTAGGTCTACCCACACAAGTGAGGTACCATTTTTATCGGGAGACTTGGGGGAACCCTGCATAGAAGGAAATTCGTGGCTCCTCTCAGATTCCAGAACTTTCTGTCACTGAAATGAGAGGAAAAGGTGTTTTTTTGCCAAATTTTGAGGTTTGCAAAGGATTCTGGGTAACAGAACCTAGTGAGAGCCCCACAAGTCACCTCATCTTGGATTCCCCTAGGTGTCTAGTTTTAAAAAATGTGCAGGTTTGGTAGGTTTCCCTAGGTGTCGGGTGAGCTAGACACCAAAATCTACAGCTAGGCACTTTGCAAAAAACACATCAGATTTCAATGTAAAAATGTGATGCGTCCATGTTGTGTTTCCTGTCGCGAGCATTAGGCCTACCCACGCAAGTGAGGTATCATTTTTATCGGGAGACTTGGGGAGATACAGACTAGCAAAACAAGTGTTATTGCCCCTTGTCTTTCTCTACATTTTCACCTTCCAAATGTACGATAGTGAGTAAAAAAGACGTCTATTTGAGAAATGGTCTGTAATTCACATGCTAATATGGGCACCCCAGAATTCAGAGATGTGCAAATAACCACTGTTTCCCAACACCTTATCTTGTGCCCATTTTGGAAATACAAAAGTTTTCTTGATAGCTATTTTTCACTCTTTATATCTCAGCAAATGAATTGCTGTATGCCCATTATAGAATGAAAACCCATTGCAAGGTGCAGCTCATTTATTGGCTCTGGGTACCTAGGGTTCTTAATGAACCTACAAGCCCAATATATCCCCGCAACCAGAAGAGTCCAGCAGACGTAACAGTATATTGCTTTAAAGAATCTGATATTGCAGGAAAAAGTTACAGAGTAAAACGTGGAACAAAATGGCAGTTTTTTCACCTCAATTTCAATATTGTTTTATTTCAGCTGTAATTTTCTGTAGGAAACCCTTGTAGGATCTACACAAATGACCCCTTGTTGAATTCAGAATTCTGTCTACTTTTCAGAAATGTTTAGCTTTCTGGGATCCAGCATTGGTTTCACACCCATTTCTGTCACTAACTGGAAGGAGGCTGAAAGCACAAAAAAATTCTAAAAATTGGGTATGTCCCAATAACATGTTTTGAAAAATTGGGTTTTCGGACTCAAGTCTGCCTGTTTAGCAAAGCTGGGAAGATAGTGATTTTAGCACCGCGGATACTTTTGTTGATGCCATTTTCAGGGGAAAAAACAACAAGCTTTCTTCCACAGCCCTTTTTTCCCTTTTAAAAAAACAAATCTAAAAACAAAATCTTTTCTGAATTTTGGCTAATTTCTTGGTCTTCTTCAGGGGAACCCACAAACTCTGGGTACCTCTAGAATCCCTAGGATTTTGAAAAAAAGGACGCAAATTTGGCGTGGGTAGCTTATGTGGACAAAAATTATGAGGGCCTAAGCGCGAACTGCCCCAAATAGCCAAAAGCCTGGAAGCTGAGGGGGGAAAGGCCTGGCAGCGAAGGGGTTAATACTTGCTTCAACATCAACTTCCTAGAGCATAAATAAGCATCAATTTGTAAGAAGATATAGGCTGACATTTGACCTCTGCCTTCAAACGCACAGCAAATGTGACGAGTTAAAAACAAGATTTTAAGGCCACTCTCTCACTGAACACACCAGTAGGCCTTAAAATTAGCTCACCTTCACTAAATCTACTTGCCTCAGCCAGTGGCCAAGCAGAAGTTTCAAAGCCTGATATTATACATCGATTATATTGTTTAGTAAAGGTATGTGTGGTAAAGGACCCATTCGAAAGGGTATGCTCCCCTTATACTAATTAATTTACATAGATTTACATTTACATCGCATGCAATGAAAATGTAATTTACGTAGAGGAACATTACAATGCGATGTAAATATTATCATTGTAATTGATGCATTGTACTGTACCTCTATGTAAGTTATTTCTTTGAAAAATCTGATAACCCTTCTCAACTCCATTTCCTGTCACAACTGTCACTTTAGTTGTCCTCTATCGCAGAGACACCAAGAACCCAGTTGATTACTCAATCTCTGACATTGGCCCTCATTACGACCCTGGCAGTCCAAAGACCGCAGGGCCGCTCTGGCGGTGTCACCGCTGACGGGCCGGCACTGAATACTGCCAAATTAGGAGTTTGGCAGTTTGACCAAAGCCAAACCGCTGAGTCGCCACCTGTCCCGCCACATTAGGCATTCCACCAGGCTGGAGGTGAGCACCTCCAGCACGGCGGGTGTTGTGAAACCGCTAATGCTATCACGAGGTGGGAGACCGCCACCATTTTACTGCCAGTTGCACTGCCAGAAAAAGCTGGCGATCTTGCATCCTGGTGACAGGAATAAGCAGTCCTGTCGCCAGGATTAACTCGCACACATGTCCAATACCCACACATATGCACTCACATACTCCCACACACAAACACACCCCCACTCACCCACAAACTTGCGACATACACCCCATTCACACTAACATACACAAACACCGCACTCATGCACGCATTCACTCCCCTCAGCACAAACATACATTCACACACCCCTCCCCCAGCGCATACATACATTCACACCCCCAGCGCATACATACATTCCCACCCTCTGCACCGCATACATGCACTCACCATCCTCCGTCCACTCACACAGTCACCCCCTCCCCGTCCACTTACATATACATGCACACACATACATGCACTTAGTCCTTCCATCGGCTCAACCGCACTCACGCACTCAAGCACTCACACCCACACACACACACTCACCAAATCCACACTCAGTCACCCCCACACCATCCACAAACACTCTCATCCCCTCCCCATCCACAAACACTCACTCCTCACTCTATCCACAATCACTCACACACGCAGACATGCATCCACAAACACCCACCCCCTCCGCATTCACGACATTCACACACGCATTCACACACCCAGACACATACACACACTCTCTCCCCTGTTGGACGATCCACTTACCTTGTCCGTCGAGGAGGTCATCCGGAAGGGGACAGGTCCTGGCGCTTTCGCCACCCCTCGCCATCTAGACACTGCCACACTGTATTATGGGTTGTAATACAGTGTGCAGTCTCTTTTTGGCGTGGCGGTACCAGTGGCGGTACCGCCTCGGCACGGCCGACCGCCAGAACGACTGGTCTTGGAATTCCACCCGAATTCGGGCGGAAGTCAGAGATCAGTCGTATTAAGGCAGTCTTAAGACCACAAGCACTTATGGTATTTCGGCGCCAGCAGCTTTGGCGCTCTTTGGAAAAGACTGCCGAAGTCATGATGAGGGCCAATATATCCTAGTCTGTACTAAGACTAGTGGTCAGACTTCTGTGGAAAGGGAAATAGGAAGAGACATAAAACGTCCTCTAGTCATCCCAAAAACAGAGCAGCCTGTCTGTTTATTCAGCAATCTAAAAGTATGCTAGCGAGTCGTGTTTTTACTGCCTTTTCAAAGGTGCTCACTCAAAGAACTATGAACATACCTCCTGTACCATGTGAGTTCTACTTAACTCAACTTCGTACAACTTTCTGTACTATGAGCCTATTCAGTGCAAAATCTAAAAAGAAACATTGAACATTTTGGCCCAAATTTAAGAAGAGCCCAATGCCAACTATCGCCACATTATTGTAATTTTGTTATGCTAATGTGGTGATAGTGTCCACACCATATTTACAAAGTGGTGCAATGCACATATTACGCCACTTTGTAAACACGTGTGCCACATTATGCCTGCGCGAGGCATAATGTATGCAATGGGGCATTCCCCCGTTAGGGGGCCAGCAGAAATGGTGCAGTGGAATCTATGATATTCCACTGCAACATTTTTAACACCTGCAGGGCGTTAAAAGGAGGCATACCATTATTTTTAATGGGCCTCTATGTACTTTGCAGGATGAGCACCAAAAAGTTTGGAGCTCATCCTGCAAGGTACAACAATAGCATAAACAATTATGATGCTATTGTCCCTCACCTGTGCCATGGTGTGCCGTATGTTAAATATGATGCACACATGGTGGCATTAGGGGGACGCAATGGACTGCAAGAAAAGTGGTGCTTCATGACATGAAGCACCACTTTTCTTAAATATGGGTCTTTGCTTGACTCCCTCCTTAGCTGTATGCTTAGTCAGGCTCTCTTAAGTAAAACTCTATCACAAGTCACTTAACTGCTAAATTCTCACAATGGCATATTCACTCTACTCTCTGCTGTTGCTTCTTCACAATCATGTAATAGACTCTCTCCAATCTTCTAACTGCTGTATATGAACAGGTACCACCCAAAAAGGAGAAAGTATCTGTTTATGTATGTCTGTATGTATATGGCATTTGCACAGGACACACCCAGTCAAAAATGCAGCGATGCACCCAGGGCCACAGGCAAGCACAAAATCAACGAGTGATAGGAGAAGAAGCTGCTTATTGGATTGTCATTGCATTGGGATTTTATGTTCTTTAAAGAGGTGTGTCTTCAAGTCTTTCCTAAATTGGAGCAGTGTTGGGACGGTTCTTATGGATTCAGTGATGCTGTTACAGATCCTGGGGGTATAGATAGAAAAGGCCTACACTTCTTTGTATCTAGTCTGGTGGTAGCCTAGTTGCAGGCGTGCCAAGACACACTACGAATGGTGTGCTGGTCCTAATGGCTTTGTAAATGATACAGTTCATAAGATGGTGCAGTCCATCAAGGAAAGCTAATGGATTTCTATCAGGATGGGGGGATTTGATCATATTTTCTCTGGCCCTGTGCTACAACTTTTTGGATGCCCTAAAGGGCTGCCAATATGGAGTCTGGAAGACCATGGTGCAGAGCGTTAGCACCATCCAGATGCAAGAGTATGCGGTCTAGAACAGAATTCTGAGATCACTTTCTGGAAGAAATGGTTTCACTTTCTTTTGACGAGAGTGCTGGTACTAAGCTGTCTTCGTATTTTGGCAGTATGTTACTTGAGGGTGAACTTTAGGTTCACAGTGAATCCAAGGGACTTGGCATTGGGTGAAAGTTGGGGTTCGGCGCCTTCAAGGTTCATGTCATTGAGTCATGTGTGTACTATTTCTTGATTATTGTTCTTGGCAAATAACAAGACTTCTGTCTTGGTTGGGTTGAGCTGGTTGAGATGCAAATTCAAGTCTGGATGAGATGCAGGCAGAGATTGTGGTGGTGGATGTCAGGAGCAAAGGTGATTTTCAGGTAGAGTTGTGTATAGTTGACCCTAATGATAGTGTTCTATTATTTACTAGTTAGATGCCACAAGTGACCATTTACTAATTTCAAAGGGTACGTATCGTGAGTCTTTCTCATCGCACACTGCAATTGACAGCTCACTTATGGTTCTGTCCTGAGAGTCACCCAATTTACTGCACAGTATACATCAGGGCCCCTGTACACTGCTGATGCTTTTTTTACATGTAGGGCCTGTCCTCAGGCTAGATTTGTCTGGATGTCAGCAATGGATTTCCAGAACCAGATGAAGCCCAAAAAACATTTGTTGATTCCAGAGATCTGTTCCTAAGACAATACCCCTTCAAATCCAAGTTGTACTATAAGCTACCTTGTAGTTTGCAAGAATTCAGAATTGTTCATACTCCATTTCCTTTTGTCAGGTTCTACTTGAATTGTCTCAATTGCAAGTAGCTGAATTCCACTAACAACTGGCTTTACTAGGGGCACATGGAAGACTGGATGAATATAGATGGTTTGTAGGGGTGTATGTCGTACCATGGTGTCACCTGTGAGACCAGCTACGTGGTATGAACTTTTCATGAGACTCATAAATGTGTCCATATTAGGTGGGCAGCCACACTTTTTCACCCTCAATGTACAAAAGAACTAATCTTTAAGCTTTCGGTATTCATTCTTTTTATATGCATTTTGTAGCTTCCTCCTTCAATTGGCTAACAGCTTTTTGTCTCCCACAGATCTTGTAGCATGTTCTCTAGAAGAGGACTGTTGCGATTCTCGGATGATATAATGATGAGGCATCTGGCATGAAGTTCTTATAAATGATAGAATGGAAAAAGACCTGTTGCATTGTATGATGCATTATTAAACCTACATTTGTCTAACCACAGATGACTACCATTCCTCTAGATCTAAGGTATAACATTGGAGGCAGTTTTCTATTTCCCAGGTTAACCGTCTCTGAGTTAAAAAAAAAGCTCACCAGAACTTTAGGTTCTCTGGTCTGGCAGTATATGAGATGGTAGCCTATGTGAACATACTATTTTCTGCAAGAATAAATGAACTTCTGCAGTAGTCAGAAGTCCTTTGTTTGGAAGTGAGCCATTTGCATAGAATCATCCACCACATCCATTATCATATCAAAACTTTGCACTTTTTAGTAGATCAGTAATGAAATCTACTCCAAGAGGATGCAATGGGCTGGGCATGGAGAAAAAGAAGTGCCTGCTAAAATTCATGAGGATTTTTGTCCCTCATGACATGTAGCTAGCAACGTCTGCCCTCAAAGTGTCTCACCAGAAAATCAGCATCTGTAAAGATTCAGCTTTTAGTTGTCCCCATAACCGGCTAGCAGTGAATCATGGGTTTTCAATAAAGCCATCTGATATCAATCTGTAGTTCTGAGATTCAATCTTTCCTGATGATATGAGAGCTTTAATTTCCAAGTTCTTTGGGAGCCATTTTGAGCCATTGCTCTATTGCTACTATTGTCATGCTACTAAAGACCAGTCCTCGCCACTTGAGTGGGTCACTGTTACTATCTTTTTCTTTGGGATGATGGGTATCGGGGCTGTATCCTGTACACTGTTGTTTCAGATACATGAGTGGGCATACCCCTTTTGGAACTATAGGAATGCACAAAATTATAGTAAGCAAAAAAAGTGACCACCCGAGCTGTCTACTATTAGTGCTCAAGCAAATTTTGAGAATAATAAATTGCGGTGATCCATAAATACCCCTTCTGAGCACCGAATTTGTGATATCTCCATTCTTTGAAGGCTCTCATGTTATCTGTAGAACTGTGCTCAGCTGGATTACATTTGTGTGAGTAAAATGCCTTAGGGACCATAGAACTAGTGTTGGAAAGCCTTTATGATAACACAGCCCCCAATGCGTATACTCATATGAAAAACTTGTTGTGCGCCTGAGTGTCAAATATTGGGGTTGATGTGAAATGTTTTAGTTTCTGGAACACACCCGTAATTTGGGCTACACATTTGAAAAAAAACAAGGATGGAATGGAGATATACGTTTGCTATGCCTATCACTCTTTGTGTCTCGAACATTTGGGGGTGATGGTCACTGAAGAGTTGCTTTTACTATTGGAGATCCATTTGTAACTCTTATTGTCTAATGATAAACTCCAAAAATCCAATTCTGAGACAAGAGTCATTCCTCGGCCTTACTGTATGTGTTGGATTTTTGTAGTATCTGATGCACTCATCACACATGCTCAGATACTCCTCAGTATTCTGAGAAAAAAATGGGTATATTGTCAATGTAAATGGTAATAAAGACATTTATATATTCCTTCATGACCTAGTTCATGAAATACTGAAATGCCTCCAGAGTCTTATACAACCCATTCAGCATTATCCTATCCCCATAAAGGCCAAATATATTCATAAAAGGTCTGCGTTCACCTGTCGCAGCAACTAACTCAGACTTAATAATATACAGCTTGGAGATCAGGTTTACCTTGTAGTAGATCCGCCCCAGTACTGTTCAACCCATAATTGGGACCCTAATAGTCTCCTTTTAGAT